>NW_024371926.1:4081537-4085194 GCF_014805655.1 Passer montanus
TCAGGGTGGGCCAGGGCGAGTGGCCGCAAAGAGAGGCCATTTTGCAGGGGAAAAAGAAGTCATTTGGCCAGGCTCTGGGCATCAGGTGAAAGCTGGCGTTTGGGGCTCTGAACACTTATTAGGACCTAGATTCTGACCACTGTAGTTTTGGAGAAATCCAGCAAAATATGGAAATTTCTCTCTTGGGTTGTCCGGGTCAGCCGGTGCGAATGGCCGCAAATGAAATTGAGCTGCAGTGCCTCTCTCTGTCCCCAAGGCGGTAGCGCTGGAAGAAATCCCTGCTGGGGGAAGTTGCACCATTTTTCACTGTTTACAATGGGCCAGCACTGCCACCGTCATCTTTCTGGGGGAGGGACTGGGAGCGTCTTGGAGGGACTTGGGGAGGTCACTTGGAGGGAATGGGAGGGACTGGGACAGACGGCATTTTGTTATTGGGAACATTGGGAGGGACTGGTGGGCACTGGGACAAAGGGTCTTTGTGCTGGGAGACACTGGGGGTCATTGGGCAGAGACACTTTGTTACTGGGATGGAACAGCTTTGTACTGGGAGCACTGGGAGGGACTGAGACAAAGGGGCTTTCTACTGGGAGGGAACTGGGGGTCACTGGGGATTACTGGGATAGAGCCACTTTGTTACTGGGAGGGACCAGGACAGAACAGCTTTGTTACTGGGAGCACTGGGAAGGACTGGGAGCACTGGGATGGACTGGATGCACTGGGAAGGACTGCGAGTTACTGGGATGAACTGGGAGCAGGGGTCGCCCCCTGCCGGTGTCCCTCGACAGGGATGGGGGTGGGGCCACTCCAGGGACACCTCGGGGACATCTTGGGGTGACCCTGGGGACATCCCACAGACACCTTGGGGACACGCAGAGGACACTGCAGGGCCACCCTCGGGGGACATCGTGGGGACACCTCAGGAACTCCCTGGGGACATTTTGGAGACACCTTGGGGACACTTTGGGGGTTTGGGTGGATTTTGAGAAGAATTTGGAGGGGTCTGGAAGATTTTAGTGTCCCTGAGGGGATTCTGGGGGTCCTCAGGCCCCGCCCACTCAGCAGCACAGCCGGATCCGCCCCCGAGGCCAAGATGGCCGAAAGCTCCACCCGGCAATGCCCCGGCGTGAGGGGAGCGAGACAAACTCCCTCAGGGAGCCCAAAATCCCATCAAAAATTCCCAAAAATCGCTCAGGGAGTCCAAAAATCCCCTCAAAATCTCCCAAAAGTCCCTCAGGGAGCCCAAAATCCCATCAAAAGCTCCCAAAAGTCCATCAGGGAGCACAAAATACCAACACAATACACTCAAAATCCATCAGGAACCCAAAATCATTTCAAAATGCCCCGAAAGTCCCTCAGGGAGTCCAAATTCCCCACAAAAGTCCCACAAAATTCCAACAAAATCCCAACAACTTCACCAAAAATCTCTCAGGGAACGCAAAATCCCCTCAAAATACAGCAAAAGTCCCTCAGGGAGTCAAAAATACCCTCAAAATACCACAAAAATCCATCAGCGAGACCAAATTCCCCTCAAAATACCAAAATACTCCATCAGGGAGCCCAAAATCGCCTCAAAATCTCCCAAAAATCCCCCATGATGCCCCAAAATCCCCTCAAAATACCCCCAAATCCCCTCAGGGAGCCGAAAATACCCTCAAAATAACCCCAAAAACCCCTCAGGGAGACCAAAGACCCCTCAAAATAAACCAAAACCCCACAAAAATACAGCAGGGAGCCAAAAATCCCCTCAAAATACACACAAAGCTCCCCAACATACCACAAAATCCCATATAACTCCATCAGAGAAGCAAAAATCCCCTCAAACTACCATCAAATCCCCTCAGGGAGCCCAAAATCCCCTCAAAATAACCCAAAATCCCACAGAAATCCCTCAGGGAGCCCAAAGTTCCCTAAAAAACTTCTCAAAACAGCCCAAAAATCCCTCAGGCAGCCCAAAATCCCCTCAAAAGCTTCTCAAAATACCCCCAAAACTCTTCAGAGAGCCCAAAATCCCCTCAAAATCTCCCAAAAACCCCTCAGGCAACACAAAATCCCATCAAAATACCCCAAAAACCCCCCAGGGAGACCAAAAAGAGCACAAAGGCTTCTCAAAATACCCCCAAAACTCTTCAGAGAGCCCAAAATCCCCTCAAAATCTCCCAAAAACCACTCAGGCAACACAAAATCCCATCAAAATACCCCAAAATCCCCTCAGGGCGCCCAAAACCCCCTCAAAAGCTTCTCAAAATAGCCCAAAAACTCCTCAGGAAGCCCAAAATCCCCTCAAAATATCCACAAAACGTGCCCAAAAACCACTGAGGGATTCCAAAATCCCCTCATAATAACCCCAAATCCCCTCAAAAATCCCCTCAAAATTCCACCAAAATCCCTCAGGAAGCCCAAAATCCCCTCAAAAGCTTCTCAAAAGCGCCCAAAAACCCCTCAGGGAGCCCAAAATCTCCTCAAAGTAACCCAAAATCCCACAAAAATCCCCTCAAAATACCCCAAAAACCCCGCAGGGAGCCCAAAATCCCCTCAAAATACCCCAAAAACCCCGCAGGGAGCCCCAAATCCCCTCAAAATACACACAAAATCCCTCTGGCAGCCCAAAATCCCCTCAAACTAACCAAAAATCCCACAAAAATCCCTTCAGGGAGCTCAAAATCCCCTCAAAATACCCGAAAAACGCCTCAAGAATCCCTAAATCCCCTCAAAAAACCCCCCAAAAACCCCTCAGGGAGCCCAAAATCCCCTCAAAATGCTACAAAAATCCCCTCAAAGACTCCAAAATCCCCTCAAAATAGCACCAAAATCACCCAAAAACCACTCAGGCAGCAAAAATGCGCTCAAAACCACACAAAATCCCGCAGGGAGCACAAAATCCCCTCAATAACCCCTCAAAATAGCCCAAAAACTCCTCAGGCAGTGCCAAATCCCCTCAAAATAAACCAAAATCCCACAAAAATCCCACAGGGAGCCCAAAATCCCCTCAAAATACCCTAAAAACACCTCAGGGAGCCCAAAATCCCCTCAAAACAGCCCAAAAACCACTCAGGGAACACAAAATCCCTCAGGGAGCCCAAAATTCCCCTAAAATACCACCAAAAACCACTCTGAGGGGTTTTGGGGGTATTTTCACGGGATTTTGGGCTCCCTGAGGGGTTTTTGTCGTATTTTGAGGGGATTTTGGGCTCCCTGGGGGATTTTGGGGGTATTTTGAGAAGCTATTGAGGGGGTTTGGGAGTCCATGAGAGATTTTTGGGCTATTTTGAGGGGATTTTGGGCTCCCTGAGGGGATTTTTGGGATATTTTGAGGGGATTTTGGGTTCCCTGAGGGTTTTTTGGGGGGTTTTTGAGGGGATTTTGGGCCCCCTAAGGGATTTTTGGGCTATTTTGTGGGGATTTTGGGCTGCCTGGGGGATTTTGGGGGTATTTTGAGGAGATTTTGAGGGGATTTGGGGCTCCCTGAGAGATTTTTGGGATATTTTGAGGGGATTTTGGGTTGCCTGAGGGGATTTTGGTGCTATTTTGAGGGAATTTTGGGCTCCCTGAGGGTTTTTGGGGGGTTTTTTGAGGGGATTTTGGGCCCCCTAAGGGTTTTTGGGGTATTTTGTGGGGATTTTGGGTTGCTTGAGGGGCTTTTGGGGTATTTTGAGGGGA
>NW_024371927.1:0-962 GCF_014805655.1 Passer montanus
GGTGAGTGCCCAGGTGCCCCCAGGTGTGTCCAAGGCCCTCCCAGGTGTGCCCAAGCCCCTCCCAGGCGCCCCAGGTGTGTTTTAACTGCCCCCAGGTGTGCCCAGGTGAGTGCCAGGTGCCCCAGGTGTTTTCCAGGTGTATCCCAGGTGTGCCCCAAGCCCCTCCCAGGTGTGTCCCCAGGTGCCCAGGTGTGCCCAGGTGTGTTTTAGCTGCCCCCAGGTGCCCCAGGTGTGCCCAGCTGAGTGCCCAGGTGTCCCAGGTGCCCCAGGTGAGTGCCCAGGTGAGTGCCCAGGTGTGTTTTTATCACCCCAGGTGAGTGCCCAGGTGAATGCCCAGGTGTGTTTTTATCACCCCAGGTGAGTGCCCAGGTGCCCCGGTGTCCCCAGGTGTGTGCCCAGGTGCCCCCGGGTGAGTGCCCAGGTGCCCCCAGGTGTGCCCAGGTGAGTCCCCAGGTGTGCCCAGGTGTGCTCAGGTGAGTGCCCAGGTGTGCCCAGGTGTGCTCAAGTGAGTGCCCAGGTGCCCAGGTGTCCCCAGGTGAGTGCCCAGGTGCCCCCAGGTGCCCCAGGTGAGTGCCCAGGTGAGTGCCCAGGTGTGCCCAGGTGAGTGCCCAGGTGTGCCCAGGTGAGTGCCCAGGTGTCCCCAGGTGCCCAGGTGTCCCCAGGTGAGTGCCCAGGTGTGTTCCCACCCCCCAGGTGCCCCAGGTGTCCCCAGGTGCCCCCAGGTGCCCCAGGTGTGCCCAGGTGTGCCCAGGTGTATCTCAGGTGTGCCCAGGTGTGTTCCCACCCCCCAGGTGCCCCAGGTGTCCCCAGGTGCCCCCAGGTGCCCCAGGTGCCCCCAGGTGCCCCCAGGTGTGCCCAGGTGTTTTCCTTCCCCCCCCCCGGGTGTGCTTCTAACACCCCCAGCTGTGCCCAGGTGTGCCAGCCATGCCCAGCTGTGCCCAGGTGGGCCCAGGTGAGCCACC
>NW_024371927.1:3011-12942 GCF_014805655.1 Passer montanus
TCCCCAGGTGCCCCCAGGTGTGCTTTACCCCCCCCAGGTGTGTTTTACCCCCCCAGGTGCACACCAGGTGTGTTTTACCCCCCCCAGGTGTGTTTTACCCCCCCAGGTGTGCCCCCAGGTGCCCCCAGGTGTGTTTTACCCCCCAGGTGTGCCCAGGTGCGCACCAGGTGCAGGCGGTAGCTCCTCTCGTACTTCATGTACTTGAGGCAGAACTCGCAGATCCAGAGCTTGGGCTGCTTGCCGTAGTCCTCGGGGAAGGGCGAGAAGTACCACGCGTCGATCTCGTAGTGCCCGATGTGGATCTTGTCCACGTACTTCACCTTGGTGATCTGGAATGGCAGGGGGCACACCTGGGCACACCTGGGCACACCTGGGCACACCTGGGCACCCAAAAACTGCAAAAATCCCGCTAAAATCCCGCTAAAAATGGGCTAAAAATGGAGAAAAACAGCCCAGGCGTCGATCTCGTAGTGCCCGATGTGGATCTTGTCCACGCACTTCACCTTGGTGATCTGCAACCCACAGGGGCACACCTGGGCACACCTGGGCACACCTGGGCGCCCAAAAACCGCAAAAATCCCACAAAAAATGAGCTAAAAATGGGCTAAAAATGGATAAAAGCAGCCCAGGCGTCGATCTCGTAGTGCCCGATGTGGATCTTGTCCACGCACTTCATCTTGGTGATCTGCAACACACAGGGGCACACCTGGGCACACCGGGGCACACCTGGGCGCCCAAATCCCACAAAAATCCCGCTGAAAATGGGCTAAAAATGGATAAAAACCAGCCCAGGCGTCGATCTCGTAGTGCCCGATGTGGATCTTGTCCACGTACTTCACCTTGGTGATCTGCAATGGCAGGGGCACACCTGGGCACACCTGGGCGCCCAAAACCGCAAAAATCCCACAAAAAATGAGCTAAAAATGGGCTAAAAATGGAGAAAAACAGCCCAGGCGTCGATCTCGTAGTGCCCGATGTGGATCTTGTCCACGCACTTCACCTTGGTGATCTGCAACCCACAGGGGCACACCTGGGCACACCTGGGCACACCTGGGCACCCAAAAACCGCAAAAATCCCACAAAAATCCCGCTGAAAATGGGCTAAAAATGGATAAAAACCAGCCCAGGCGTCGATCTCGTAGTGCCCGATGTGGATCTTGTCCACGTACTTCGCCTTGGTGATCTGGAATGGCAGGGGCACACCTGGGCACACCTGGGCGCCCAAAAACCGCAAAAATCCCACAAAAATCCCGCTAAAAATGGCCAAAAAATGGAGAAAAACAGGCCACGCGTCGATCTCGTAGTGCCCGATGTGGATCTTGTCCACGTACTTCACCTTGGTGATCTGGAATGGCAGGGGCACACCTGGGCACACCTGGGCACACCTGGGCACACCTGGGCACCCAAAAACCACAGAAATCCTGCAAAAACCCCGCTGAAAATGGCCAAAAAATGGAGAAAAAACAGCCCAGGATCCTCCCCAGGCGTCGATCTCGTAGTGCCCGATGTGGATCTTGTCCACGTACTTCACCTTGGTGATCTGGAATGGCAGGGGCACACCTGGGCACACCTGGGCACACCTGGGCGCCCAAAACCTGCAAAAATCCCGATAAAATCCCACAAAAATCCCACTAAAACCCAAAAATGGATAAAAACCAGCCCAGGCGTCGATCTCGTAGTGCCCGATGTGGATCTTGTCCACGCACTTCACCTTGGTGATCTGGGACAGACAGGGGGCACACCTGGGCACACCTGGGTGCCCAAAAACCGCAAAAATCCCACAAAAATCCCAATAAAAATGGGCTAAAAATGGCCCAAAAAGGGACAAAACCAGCCCAGGTGTGGATCTTGTCCACGCACTTCACCTTGGTGATCTGGGACAGACAGGGGGCACACCTGGGCACACCTGGGCACACCTGGAGTGCCCAAATCCCACACAAATCCCACAAAAATCCCCCCAAAAAATTCTGCAAAAATCTCCAAAAAAAAACCTCGCCAAATCTCCACAAAAATCCCACAGAAATTCCCTCAAAAATCCCAAAAATAATCCTGACAAAAAATAATTTAAAATCTCCTAAAAATCCCCAAAAAATCCCATTAAAAATCCCACAAAAATCCCATTAAAATCCCCTAAAAATCCCATTAAAATCCCTGCTAAAAATGGACAAAAACCAGCCCAGGCGTCGATCTCGTAGTGCCCGATGTGGATCTTGTCCACGTACTTCACCTTGGTGATCTGGGACAGACAGGGGGCACACCTGGGCACACCTGAGTGCCCAAAAACCGCAAAAATCCCACAAAAATCCTGCTAAAAATGGACAAAAACCAGCCCAGGCGTCGATCTCGTAGTGCCCGATGTGGATCTTGTCCACGTACTTCACCTTGGTGATCTGGGACAGACAGGGGGCACACCTGGGCACACCTGAGTGCCCAAAAACCGCAAAAATCCCACAAAAATCCTGCTAAAAATGGACAAAAACCAGCCCAGGCGTCGATCTCGTAGTGCCCGATGTGGATCTTGTCCACGTACTTCACCTTGGTGATCTGGGACAGACAGGGGGCACACCTGGGCACACCTGGGCACACCTGGGCACACCTGGGCACACCTGGGCACACCTGGGCACACCTGGGCGCCCAAAACCTGCAAAAATCCCGATAAAATCCCACAAAAATCCCACTAAAAATGGGCTAGAAATGGCCCAAAAAGGGACAAAACCAGCCCAGGTGTGGATCTTGTCCACGCACTTCACCTTGGTGATCTGGGACAGACAGGGGGCACACCTGGGCACACCTGGGCACACCTGGAGTGCCCAAATCCCACACAAATCCCACAAAAATCCCCCCAAAAAATTCTGCAAAAATCTCCAAAAAAAAACCTCGCCAAATCTCCACAAAAATCCCACAGAAATTCCCTCAAAAATCCCAAAAATAATCCTGACAAAAAATAATTTAAAATCTCCTAAAAATCCCCAAAAAATCCCATTAAAAATCCCCAAAAAATCCCATTAAAAAATCCCATTAAAAATCCCAAAAAAATCCCCCAAAATCCCATTAAAAATCCCCCCAAAAAATCCCATTAAAATCCCCTAAAAATCCCATTAAAAGTCCCAAAAAAATCCCCCACAAAATCCCACAAAAAATCCCCCCAAAAACGTTCTGCAAAAAATCTCCAAAAAAACACCTCGCCAAAATTCCACAACAATCCCACAGAAATTCCCACAAAAATCCCAAAAATAATCCCCAAAAAAAAAAATTTAAAATCCCCTAAAAATCCCCCAAAAATCCCATTAAAATCCCCAAAAAATCCCCAAAAAATCCCATTAAAAATCCCCTAAGCCTAAAAATCCCCCCAAAAATCCCATTAAAAAACCCCCAAATTTTGGGGTTCCTCCCCCACTCACGGCCTCGTGCTCCTTCTCCAGCGCCGCCGTGGTCGGGTCCATCTCGGCATAGGTCTGCAAAACCAGTACGGACCAGTATAGACCAGTACAAACCAGCGTGAACCAATGAAAACCAGTATAAACTGGTACAGACCAGTATGGGCCAGTATAAACCAATACAAACCAGTAAGAACCAGTAAAAACCAGTACTGGAGATATGTTCCTAATTCCTCCCAGTTTATCCCAGTATATCCCAGTATGTCCCAGTCCATCCCAGTGCCTCCCAGTCCATCCCAGTGCCCCCTAAAGTGATCCCAGTCCCCTTTAAGCCCCTCCCAGTCCCCTTTAACTCCATCCCAGTCCCTCCCAGTACAACCCAGTTCATCCCAGTAACCCCTAACCCTGTCCCAGTCCATCCCAGTCCCCTTTAACTCCCTCCCAGTCCCTTCCAGTCCATCCCAGTACCCGCTAACCCTGTCCCAGTCCATCCCAGTGCCCCTTAAAATGAACCCAATCCCCTTTAACTCCATCCCAGTCCCCTTTAACTGGCTCCCAGTACACCCCAGTATATCCCAGTACACCCCAGTGCCCTTTAAGTCCCTCCCAGTCCATCCCAGTGCCCCTAGAGTGATCCCAGTCCCCTCTAACCCCATTTCAATTGGATCCCAGTCCCTCCCAGTCCCCTTTACCTGGCTCCCAGTCCCTCCCAGTACACCCCAGTTCATCCCAGTAACCGCTAATCCTGTCCCAGTGCCCTCCCAGTCCCTCCCAGTGCCCCCTAAAGTGATCCCAGTCCCCTCTAACCCCATTTCAATCCCCTTTAACTGGATCCCAGTCCCTCCCATCCCCTTTAACTCCATCCCAGTGCCCTCCCAGTCCCCTCTAACCCCATTTCAATCCCCTTTAACTCCCTCCCAGTCCCCTTTACCTGGCTCCCAGTCCCTCCCAGTCCCTCCCAGTACGTCCCAGTACACCCCAGTGGGTCCCAGACCTTCTGCACGTGGTTGATCTCGTCGTGCTTGCGTTTCTGGTTGCGGGTGATTTTCCTCTCGGGCTCGGCCAGCTCGCCCAGGAACGGCTCCGAGCTCTTCTGCGCCGCCTCCTTCAGGCTCTTGGACAGCGCCAGCCGGTTCCGGTCCACCCACTCGTCCAGCCGCCGGTTAACTGGGCAAACTGGGACTTACTGGGAGCACTGGGAGCACCCTCAGTGCCCCCCAGCCATGCCCAGCCTGCCCAGTGTGCCCAATTCCCCACAGTCTGCAGTGAACTGGGAGCACTGGGAGCACTGGGAGCCATCCCAGTCCATCCCCAGCCGGTTCCGGTCCACCCACTCGTCCAGCCGCCGGTTAACTGGGCGAACTGGGACTTACTGGGAGCACTGGGACAGCCCCAGTCCATCCCAACCCATCCCAGTCCTTCCATTGCCTTCAAATCCCCACAGCCTGCAGTGAACTGGGAGCACTGGGAGCACTGGGAGCCATCCCAGTACATCCCCAGCCGGTTCCGGTCCCCCCACTCGTCCAGCCGCCGGTTAACTGAGCAAACTGGGCCTTACTGGGAGCACTGGGAGCGCTGGGAATCCTCCCAGTCCATCCCCAGCTGTGCCCAGCCATGCCCAGCCAGCCCAGTGCCTTCAATTCCCCATGGTGTGCAGTGAACTGGGAGCACTGGGAGCCATCCCAGTACATCCCCAGCCGGTTCCGGTCCACCCACTCGTCCAGCCGCCGGTTAACTGGGCAAACTGGGCCTTACTGGGAGCACTGGGACAGCCCCTGTCCATCCCCAGCCATCCCAGTCCTTCCAGTGCCTTCAAATCCCCACGGTGTGCAGTGAACTGGGAGCACTGGGAGCCATCCCAGTCCATCCCAGTCCCTCCCAGTCCATCCAAATCCCCTCCCAGTGCCTCCCAGTTTGCCCAGTTCACTCACAGCCCCATTCCCAGTCCCTTCCCAGTCCCCCCCAGTCCCTCCCAGTTTGCCCAGTTCACTCACAGCCCCATTCCCAGTGCCTCCCAGTTTGCCCAGTTCACTCACAGCCCCATTCCCAGTCCCTCCCAGTTTGCCCAGTTCACTCACAGCCCCATTCCCAGTGCCTCCCAGTTTGCCCAGTTCACTCACAGCCCCATTCCCATTCCCCATTCCCCCCACCGCAATCCCAGTTCCCCCAGTATCCCCAGAATAACCATCCCAGTACTCCCAGTTCTCCCAGTATCCCCAGTTTGCCCAGTATAACCATCCCAGTTCTCCCAGTTTAACCATCCCAGTACTCCCAGAATCCCCAGTTTGACCAGTTCTCCCAGTAGGACCATCCCAGTTTACCCAGTTTACCCAGTAACACTCCCAGTTTGCCCAGTATAATGCTCCCAGTATCCCCAGTTCTCCCAGTTTACCCAGTATAACCATCCCAGTATCCCCAGTTTGCCCAGTATAACCATCCCAGTATCCCCAGTTTGCCCAGTATAACGCTCCCAGTTTGCCCCTCACGCCAGCTGCCGTCGGCCCTGCGGCACAGGTACGGCTCCCTGATCACCCAGTATCCCCAGTTTGCCCAGTATAACGCTCCCAGTTTGCCCCTCACGCCAGCTGCCGTCGGCCCTGCGGCACAGGTACGGCTCCCTGATCACCCAGTATCCCCAGTTTGCCCAGTATAGCGCTCCCAGTATCCCCAGTTTGCCCAGTGTAACGCTCCCAGTATCCCCAGTATCCCCAGTATCCCCAGTTTGCCCTCACGCCAGCTGCCGTCGGCCCTGCGGCACAGGTACGTCTCGCCGATCTCCCAGTATCCCCAGTTTGCCCAGTCTAGGAGACAAAAAAAGGGCGGGAATTGGTTGCTAGGAGACAAAAAAAGGGCGGGAATTGGTTGCTAGGAGACAAAAAAAGGGCGGGAATTGGTTGCTAGGAGACAAAAAAAGGGCGGGAATTGGTTGCTAGGAGACAAAAAAAGGGCGGGAATTGGTTGCTAGGAGACAAAAAAGGGCGGGGATTGGTTGCTAGGAGACTGGGAAAGGGGCGGGGATTGGTTGCTAGGAGACGGAAAAAGGGCGGGAACAAAAAGGGGCGGGAACTGGTTGCTAGGAGACAAAAAAAGGGCGGGAATTGCATTCTGGGGGTGTGGTTTGATTGATATGAGGGGCGTGGTTTAAATTTAGAGGCGTGGTTTCGTTGCTGGGGGTGTGGCTTGGTTGCAAAGAGGGGCGTGGTTTCCATTTGGAGGCGTGGCTTGTTGCGGGGGCGTGGTTTTGTCGTGAGTGGGCGGGGTTTGCTGGTGTGGGGGGCGGGGTTTGTCGCTGGGGGCGTGGCTTAGTTGTGAGGGGCGCAAAAATTGGGAATTTTGGGGCCTGAAAACCGGGAATTTGGGAGCTGAAAATCGGGAATTGTTTTGCTCAGAATCCCCAATTTTTGATTTAAATTTCCTCTTTTTGGCCCCAAATTCCCGATTTTCAGCTCAAAAGCCCCAATTCTCGGGTCCAAAATCCCCTTTTTTACCCCAAACTCCCAAATTTCAAATTCTCCTGCTAAAATTTCCCCTCTTTGCGCCAAAAATCCCAAAATTTTGGGTTAAAATTCCCCCTTTTTCCCCCCAATTCCCAATTTAACCCCAAATTCCCATTTTTTACCCCAATTTCTCCATTTTTACCCCCAAAATTCCCTTTTCTCCCCAAATTCCCAATATTCGGGGGGGGGAAATTCCCCTTTTTTCCCCAAAATTCCCCTTTTTTGATTTAAAATGCCCCTTTTTGCCCCCAATTTCCAATTTTAACCCAAATTTCCCATTTTTTGCCCCAATTTCTCCATTTTTACCCCCAAATTCCCGAATTTTAATTTAAAATTCCCCTTTTTGCCCCCAATTCCAAATTTTAACCACAAATTCCCATTTTTTACCCCAATTTCTCCATTTTTACCCCCAAATTCCCTTTTTTCCCCAAAATTCCCGAGTTTTAATTTAAAATTCCCCTTTTTGCCCCCAATTCCAAATTTTAACCACAAATTCCCCCCTTTTTTACCCCAAACTCCCAAATTTCAAATTCTCCTGCTAAAATTTCCCCTCTTTGCACCAAAAATCCCAAAATTTTGAGTTAAAATTCCCCTTTTTTCCCCAAAATTCCCAATTTTTCACTTAAAATTCCCCCTTTTTCCCCCCAATTCCCAATTTAACCCCAAATTCCCATTTTTTACCCCAATTTCTCCATTTTTACCCCCAAAATTCCCTTTTCTCCCCAAATTCCCAATATTCGGGGGGGGGAAATTCCCCTTTTTTCCCCAAAATTCCCCTTTTTTGATTTAAAATGCCCCTTTTTGCCCCCAATTTCCAATTTTAACCCAAATTTCCCATTTTTTGCCCCAATTTCTCCATTTTTACCCCCAAAATTCGCAATTTTTGATAGAAAATTCACCCTTTTGCCCCCAAATTCCCCTTTTTTACCCCAAATTCCCCTTTTTTACCCCAAATTCCCATTTTTACCCCCAAAATTCCCTTTTCTCCCCCAAATTCCCAATATTCGGGGGGGGGGGGAAATTCCCCTTTTTTCCCCAAAATTCCCATTTTTTGATTTAAAATGCCCCTTTTTGCCCCAATTTCTCCATTTTAACCCAAATTTCCCATTTTTTGCCCCAATTTCTCCATTTTTACCCCCAAATTCCCTTTTTTCCCCAAAATTCCCAATTTTTATTTAAAATTCCCCTTTTTTCCCCAATTTCTCCATTTTTAACCCCAAATTCCCGAATTTTAATTTAAAATTCCCCTTTTTTCCCCAATTTCTCCATTTTTACCCCCAAATTCCCTTTTTTCCCCAAAATTCCCGAGTTTTAATTTAAAATTCCCCTTTTTGCCCCCAATTCCAAATTTTAACCACAAATTCCTCCTTTTTTACCCCAATTTCTCCATTTTTATCCCCAAATTTCCCATTTTTTTAATTCAAAATTCCCCTTTTTTCTTCAAATTCCCATTTTTTACCCCAATTTCTCCATTTTTATCCCCAAAATTCCCATTTTTTATTCAAAATTCTCCTTTTTTCTTCAAATTCCCATTTTTACCCCAATTTCTCCATTTTTCCCCCCAAATTCCCTTTTTTCCCCCCCAAATTCTCAATATTTGGGCAGAAAATTCCCCTTTTTTCCCCAAAACTCCCAATTTTAACCCCAAATTCCCATTTTTTTACCCAAATTTCTCCATTTTTCCCCCAAAATTCGCAATTTTTGATAGAAAATTCCCCGTTTTATCCCCAAATTCCCGTTTTTTACCCCAATTTCTCCATTTTTACCCCCAAAATTCGCAATTTTTGATAGAAAATTCACCCTTTTGCCCCCAAATTCCCCTTTTTTACCCCAAATTCCCATTTTTTTACCCAAATTTCTCCATTTTTCCCCCAAAATTCGCAATTTTTGATAGAAAATTCACCCTTTTGCCCCCAAATTCCCCTTTTTTACCCCAAATTCCCATTTTTACCCCCAAAATTCCCTTTTTTCCCCCCAAATTCCCGGTTCCCAGCCCGGGGGGTTTTCCCGGGGATTCCCCTCCCCCGTGACGTCACCGTGACGTCACCGCGGACCTTCGGACCTTGCCCCGCCCCCCGGAAGCGATGGAGGCGCTCAGGTGCCGGGTGGGGGAGGGGAACGGGGGGGAAATTCGGGGATTTTGGGGAAAATTCGGGGGAATTTGGGCAAATTTGGGATTTTTCTCGAAATCTGGGGGAAATTTGAGGGAATTTGGGGGGGATTTGAGGGAATTTTGGGGGATTTTGAGGGAATTTTGTGGGGTTCGAGAAGATTTTTAGGTGAATTTGGCGAAATCCTGGGGAAATTCGCAGAATTTTAAAAATATTAAAATTTAAAAATATATCAAAAATATGGAATTTGGGGGGGATTTTATGGGATTTTGATGAAGTTTTTGTGAATCTCGGGGGATTTTGGGTGAATTTGGTGGAATTTTGATTTAATTTCAGGGGATTATGGGTCCGTTTGCTGAAATTTTGGGGAATTTCAGAGAATTTTGGGGAATTTGGTGGAATTTTGGGGGATTTATTGGGATTTTGGGCTCATTTGTGGGAATTTTGGGAACTTTGGGGGGGAAATGAGGGAATTTTGGGAGAAATTGATGGAATTTTGGTGGATTTTGGGGAATTTTGGGGAATTCAGTTGAATTTTAGGGGAATTTTGGGTCGACTCGATGGAATTTTGGGTTAATTTGGGGAAAATTTCGGGGAATTTTGGGTTAACTTGATGGAATTCGGGGAATTTAGGTAATTCATTGAAATTTTGGGTGAATTTGCGGAATTTGGGTTAAATTTGATGGAATTTTGGGTGAAATTTGGGGAATTTTGGTTAAAATAATTGAAATTTTGGGTGAATTTGTGGAATTTGGGTTAAATTCGATGAAATTTTGGGTGAAACTTGGGGAATTTTGGGCAATTTGGGTTAAATTCGACGGAATTTTGGTTAAAATCAATGCAATTTTTGGGAATTTTGGGGAAATTTTGGGAATTTGAGTTAAATTCGATGGAATTTTGGGTGAAACTTGGGTAATTTTGGGGAATTTGGGTTAAATTTGATGGA
>NW_024371928.1:0-574 GCF_014805655.1 Passer montanus
AAAAGTTTAATGCATTTAAAAGTACAATCAAAACAAAAATGAAAATAGAATGGTACATTCCTGAATGGAAGAGTTTCTATTTGGAGGCAAGCAAAGACATCCGCCCTCATAAAACACTATCTCGCTAGAATTACCTTAGCAACATACTACTAAGCTTCTTCAAACCACTGGTCCCTCTAGCCCAAGACTTTGTTTCCTGTGATGGCAGCAGAAGGTGCAATCCAGGAAGATCCCACATCCACAGCCAGTATCTGCAGGTGAAATTGCCAGATCTGTCCCCAACAGCTTCAGAGAGTGCCTCCTAGTTCAGGTACAACAGGATCTGGTGATTCTGTAATCTTCATTATAACCTCCTCAGACTGCTCTGTACAGATGCAAGAGTCTCAGTCTGTCCAGTTTCTCCTTATGAGGCAGCTCCCCTTTTTCACATTTTTGGTGGCCATCTCTTACTTCTCAAAGTTCTTCTTGAGAGACAGAGGCCAGAAGAACATTCTTGAGACAGGGCATGTCAGGCTTTTACAGAACAAAATCAGCTGCAAAAAGAAGCTTCCTGTTTTGTCCTTTGTCCCTTTGT
>NW_024371929.1:0-574 GCF_014805655.1 Passer montanus
AGTCAGACACAATGGGGTGTTGTAATACAACAGGGGGCTCTGAGAGTCTTATTGGGGGGCTGTGAGGATCATTACAGGGGCTTTGAAAATTGTAGTGGGGCTGTGAGAGTTGCAGTGGGGGACTCAGAGATGTAACAGGCTCTGCGGGAGTTGTAATGAGGGGCTGTGAGAAATGTACGGGGGCTCTGGGAGTTGTGATGGGGCTGTGAGGAAAGGGGCTGTGAGACTCGGTGCTGGGCTGGGGGAGTTGGAACAGGGAGCTGTGAGACAGGACGGGTTGCACTGCAAGGGCAGGGTCCTGCTGGCATGGCTCAAAGGGGTTTCACCCAGCCAGGGGGTTCCTGCTGCCCCCAAACCTAAAGCTCCCCCTAATCCCATAGGGATTCCAAAATCCGGGGGCACAAGCTGCCTTCATCCCCAGGTGAGCACACACCCAGCCGTGGCCACTGGGCAGACAGGTAAAAAGTTAATTGAGGTGCTGGCAGGGAGGGCCCCGCGCTGCCCTGGCTCTGGTGTCTAAGGGCTCCAAAGGCCAGAGCAGCAGGAGCCTCGAGTGGGGCTGCAGGGGGATCCC
>NW_024371930.1:0-574 GCF_014805655.1 Passer montanus
ACCCGGAATTCCAAATTTCCACCCAAAATCCCACCCAAAATCCCACCAAAAATCTAAAATTTTGGGGCAAAAATTGCATAAAAATCACATTTAAATTGGATTTTTTATGGATTTTTAATGGATTTTTTGAGAGTACGGTCACTAAAATCCATCCCAAATTCCATAATTCCCCCTGGATCCTAAAATTCCCCAAAATTCCACCCAAAATTCCACCCAAAATTCCCACCAAAAATCCAAATTTTGGGGCAAAAATCACGTAAAAATCGCGTTGAAATTGGATTTTTTATGGATTTTTTATGGATTTTTAATGGATTTTTTTAGTGTGAGTCACTAAAATCCATCCCAGAATTCCACAATTCCCCAAAATTCCCAAAATTCCACCCAAAATCCCACCAAAAATCGCGTAAAAATCACATTGAAATTGGATTTTAAATGGATTTTAAATGGATTTTTTTATGGATTTTTTATGGATTTTTAATGGATTTTTTGAGAGTACGGTCACTAAAATCCATCCCAAATTCCATAAGTCCCCCTGGATCCTAAAATCCCAAAATCCCCAAAATTCCACCCAAAA
>NW_024371931.1:0-574 GCF_014805655.1 Passer montanus
TGTGGGGACATCCCAGGGTTTGGGGACATTTCTGAGTGTGGGGACATTCCAGAGTGTGGGGACACCCCGGGGGGTGTGGGGACATTTCTGAGTGTGGGGACATCCTGGGGTGTGGGGACACCCCCGTGAGCACAGACCCCCGCAGGTGTGCACGACCCCCGTCCCACACAGACCCCTGGAAAGGACCCCGCAGGGGTGACCCAAACACAGACATGTCCCCACTCAGGCGTGTCCCCACTCAGGGGTGTCCCCACTCGGGTGTGACCCCCGGACACGCGCTGTCCCCCCCCTGGCGTCCCCGGCACTCGGGGCTCCGTGCCTGCCCGGGGACAGCGGGACCCTGCCCGGGGCTGGCGGTGGCCGCGGGGCCGGTGCCGCTCCTCTGGTGCCGCCGTGCCCGTCCCGTTCAGTGCCGGAGCTGGCCCGTGCCAGGCCCGGGACACGCGCGGGGCCCGGGCTGGACCCTCCCGGTGTCCCCGGGCAGGGACAGCCCGGGCACGCCCACCCCTCCCGGCCGGGCCATCCCGGGAGGTGCAGCCCCCTCCCCAAAGCGGGGTCCCCCCGCAGCGCCCCC
>NW_024371932.1:0-574 GCF_014805655.1 Passer montanus
CCCACTTCCCCCAGGACATTTTGGGGACATGTCACCTGTGCTTGATGGGGAAGGTGGGAGAGGAGATGGGAATTTGGGATAAACCCCTGCCACGAGGAGGTTTTGGGGTGGAGAAGGGGGAGATAACCACGAAAAGCTGGATCTTTTGGGCCTAAATAATGGGGGAAAAGACATCCTGGGGTCCCAAATTTATTTCCTCACCCCAGTGCCTTATCCTTGCTGCCACGGCCTGGTTGTCCCCTTGTCACCCCATCCTTGTCCATCAGGAGTGTGGGATCATGGCAAATCCCCCCAGGAGCAGCCTTGGGATCCCCCAGATTCCTGCCTGGCTCTACTCCCACCCACTGGGGCCTCCAGTCCCGCAGGGGACAATCCCAAGGGTGTCACTGTCCCCGTACCTGGCGGGACGAGGCTGGCCAGGAGCACGAGGCAGCAGGGCAGGCGCATGGTGGCACTGCCAGGGGACAGGGGGGACACGGGGTCACGCCGGCACAGGGGACCCCGGCGACAGCAGGAGGACCTCGGAATGGGTGGGATGGATCCCTGTGGGATAAATCCTGCTGGAATCAGAGCA
>NW_024371933.1:0-574 GCF_014805655.1 Passer montanus
TTTTTTTTTAAACAAGCACCATCTTGGAAGTGCAATTAGCAGCTAAAAGTACATGTTAAGCATTTAAACAGCTTTTTCTTTGGGACCTGCCTAAGCATTTGTAAACGCTCAAAGATGTCAGCTGCAGAAATTGCTCCATGTAGAAACTGAGAGTGCAGGTCCCCAAGCTGATGCCAAAACTCCCTTGTTGAGTGGACTTGTACAGCCCAAATTCAATGTAAGAACATAAATTATGTCACTTAACACAATGCTAATAATCTTGCAGGCTATTGTACAATAATCACACTTCCAAGTGTGAAGCACCAACACTTTAGAAGAAACAAAACAGATGAAACCCTGCAGTGACTCAGCTTGAGCAATTTATGCATAAAGCTTTCAAAGTTACACCATGGAGAAGGCTAAATTTAGACTGGAATCAGTAATGTCAGTGTTTTGACATGGGAAGCAGTGTAAAACCTCAATATATGGATTGAAAACCCCAGATACTTTGTATGCAACTGGGCATGGCTCAACCTCTGCCTCATGCAACTAGAACTAAAATCTGGTGGTTGGGTCTGTGGGGAATATTCTTGTG
>NW_024371934.1:0-574 GCF_014805655.1 Passer montanus
TGTCTGAGGTCCAAGTGCTCAGCAGATGTATTCCAGTGCCTCTTGCAAGATCAGCTAAAAGATGAGTCCTTGCAGAGGCCTGATGTTTCTGGGTTCTGCTCCACACCAAAACCTATAAGTACTGGGGAAAACCAGTTTCTGGTTTCTGCTAGCATGGCATAATTATCCTGGAATAATGGTCCTTGAGAATCTGCATCAGGGTTTTTAGGCTGTAAGTTCTGCTATTGTGGATGCTCTATGGGAACAAGATAGAACTGGGCTTTTGAGAGTTTTTACAAACCCACAATCTCCAGAAAGGCCGGCATGGTTGGTTGCCTCAGAGCCCTAAGTTTTATAGTTGTGGGTTCCCAGACCTGCTTGCTGGCTTCCAGGTGACTTCAAGTCTAGCCTCGATCTTTTGAAACTTTTAGATCATTTCGTTTCAGCAAATGAGTCTTTTTGGCCAAACTTTGTTTTGCTACCAAACTTTTGTCTAACCCTACTTCAGTGTCCAAGGAAAATAAAAGCTTCCCATTTGGCTTCTCAGTATGCTTTGAGCTAAGTTCTGGGGGACTGCCTTATCAAAATGGAACTT
>NW_024371935.1:0-574 GCF_014805655.1 Passer montanus
CCCATCCCCTCCATTAATCTCATTTTTTTCCCTTTTTTATGTCCAATTTTTCCCTTGTTTTATCCTCATTTTTCCACATTTTCCTATTGGATTTTCCCTTTTTATCCTCATTTTTTCCTGTCCCCATCCCCTCCATTATTTTCATTTTTTATCCCATTAATCTGATTTTTTTTCCCCTTTTTCCATTCAATTTTTCCCTTTATTTTCCCCGCCCCATCCCCTCCATTATTCTGATTTTTTTCCCAATATTCTCATTTTTTATCCCATTAATCCGATTTTTATCCCTTTTTTATGTTCGATTTTTCCCTTGTTTTATCCCTTTTTTTTCCCCTCCCCATCCCCTCCATCAATCTGATTTTTTATCCCATTATTCTCATTTTTTATCCCATTAATCTGATTTTTTCCCCTTTTTCCATTCAATTTTTCTCTTTTTTCCCACCCCATCCCCTCCATTAATCTGATTTTTTTTCCCAATAATCTCATTTTTTATCCCATTAATCCGATTTTTATCCCTTTTTTATATCCAATTTTCCCCTTTTTTAGTCTCATTTTTTCCTTCCCCATCCCCTCCATT
>NW_024371936.1:0-600 GCF_014805655.1 Passer montanus
GGGACAGTTTGTTTAAGTACAGTCCTCACTACAGCTTGCAGAGGAATCTTGGCTCTGACACTTGGAACACTTCTTCCCCCTCTTTCTTTACCACTGATCTTGGTGCTGGCTTGTTGTTTTCCCTCATGAGTCCTCACTTCCTCCTGTTCTCTGACTAGAAGAAGACAATGGTACCTACTGCTTGTAGGTACCCTTGTCAACAAGTTTTACTAATTCAAAGATTCCTGCAGGATCCCACAGTGCTGAGGAGTTGATCTTGCCTAGGTTCCACACTGGGAATCACTTGCCATGCTTCTGCTGCCAGCCATGCGGCTCTGCTGCCATTGCACAGGCAGTGGTGGCTGCTGCAGCACTGCACCATGCAATGCCTGTCCCCATGCAGGGCACTGGGAAGGGGAAGCCAGCACCGCCCCTGCCCTTCTGCCCATGGCACAGCTGGCTAGGAGTGGCCAGGTGGGCAAGGCTCGCTGCAGGCTGCACCAAGATGGCAGCAGCTATGGCAGTGCATTGCTACATGCTACACCAGGGATGGCCCCAGTGGCGGTGCTTCACTATCCTGGAAAAAGCTCTGTGTGTGCTGTGTTGATTTTCTTCTTAAAT
>NW_024371937.1:0-574 GCF_014805655.1 Passer montanus
ATTTTCCTTGACTGTAAAAAAAAAGCAGAGATATTCTGTCTTAGAGGAATGTTTATAGGCAGGATATCTTTAGGATACTAAAGACAAGTCTTTTCTTTCTCATTTCCAATTTAACTGTATGATTTTTATATATATATTGTTGACACTGACTAATGATAGCAGTAGCTTTTTCATCCCAACAAAATTTCCATGGAAACATGTGATCTGCTAAAGCAGAATTCATCACCCTCCAAACTTGGATCTTAGGTCAAGAAGTGTCACTTAATAATCTTTTACATCAAATCAAATAAGAAAGGGAAGAAAAATGTAATTTCAGGACCAGAACCTATACTTGTTCAACTGAAACACATTTATAATGCACAAGAAAAAAAGTTTCTCATTTCATTTCCCATGAATGTCTTTACCTTCAGCTTTATGAGATTTCTGATGGTTCTGGTTTAGCCTGGGTGGTGTGAGCTGACCCTGGCAGGGCCTAAGGTGCCCACCAACATTCACACTGATGGCATTTGTCTTCCTAAGTCACCACTGCCCATGATGGAATCCTGTCCCCTGGAGATGGCTGAACACCTGCCTG
>NW_024371938.1:0-1003 GCF_014805655.1 Passer montanus
TTGTGAAAAACCCCAAAATCTCCTCATAATAACCCAAAATAATTAAGACCCCCCTCAGAACCCCTCAAAATCTCCCTCAAAGAGACCCCAAATTGTGAAAAACCCCAAAATCTCCTCATAATAACCCAAAATAATTAAGACCCCCCCAGAAGCCCTCAAAATCTCCCTCAAAGAGACCCTAAATTGGGAAAAATCCCAAGACAGCCCAAAAATCTCCTCATAAAAATGCAAATATAATTAAAACCCTGCCTCAGAACCCCTCAAAATCCCCCTCAAAGAGACCCCAAATTGTGAAAAACCCCAAAATCTCCTCATAAATAATTATGATAAAAAAATCTCCCAAAAATAATTAACCCCCCCCTCAGAACCCCTCAAAATCCCCCTCAAAGAGACCCCAAATTGTGAAAAACCCCAAAATCTCCTCATAAATAATTATGATAAAAAAATCTCCCAAAAATAATTAAACCTCCCTTCAGAACCCCTCAAAATCTCCCTCAGAGAGATCCTAAATTGGGAAAAATCTCAAGACAGCCCAAAATTTCCTCATAAAAACCCCAAAATAATTAAACTCCCCCTCAGAACCCCTCAAAATCTCCCTCAGAGAGATCCTAAATTGGGAAAAATCTCAAGACAGCCCAAAATTTCCTCATAAAAACCCCAAAATAATTAAACTCCCCCTCAGAACCCCCGTGTCCCCCCTCTCCCCTCACGGCGCTCCAGGCCCGAGGCCCCCCCCCGGGTCCTTCCCCTTTTCCCATTCCCGCTGTCCCCCTCGTTTGTCCGCTGCCCTCAGGGGTTCTCACCATGGCGGTACCGGCCCGAGGCACCCACCCCCGGTTCCGATCCCGGTTCCGATTCCCGTTCCCGGTTCCGTTCCCGGTTCCGCCCCCCCCTCACAGCCAGGCCCCGCCGCTTCCCGCCTCCGCCAGGGGGCGCCCCCGCGCCGCCCGCACTGCGCCTGCGCGGAACCTCCCGTTCCCGCCCTTTCCCCCCTCACGTTTCC
>NW_024371938.1:1284-7902 GCF_014805655.1 Passer montanus
GGGGAGGGGGGGACCCCAGAATTGGGGGGGGCTTAGGGGGGAGACCACCCCCAATTTGGGGGGCATTTAGAGGGGAGACCACCCCTAATTGGGGGGGATTCGGAGGGGAGACCATCCCCAATTTAGGGGGGATTTAAAGGGGAGACCACCCCCAATTTAGGGGGCTTGGAGGGGAGACCATCCCCAATTTAGAGGGGAGACCACCTTCAAATTGGGGGGACTCTGAGGGGAGACCACCCCCAAATTGGGGAGGATTGGAGGAGAGACCACCCCCAAATTGGGGAGGATTGGAGGGGAGACCACCCCCAATTTGGGGGGGATTTAGAGGGGAGACCATCCCCATTTTGGGGGGCATTTAGAGGGGAGACCACCCCCAATTTGGGGGGCTTGGAGGGGAGACCATCCCCAATTTAGAGGGGAGACCACCCTCAAATTGGGGGCAACTCTGAGGGGAGACCACCCCCAATTTGGGGGCAACTCTGAGGGGAGACCACCCCCGATTTGGGGGGGATTTAAAGGGGAGACCATCCCCGATTTGGAGGGGAGACCACCCCCAATTTGGGGGGACTCTGAGGGGAGACCATCCCCAATTTAGGGGGGATTTAAAGGGGAGACCACCCCCCAATTAGGGGGCTTAGAGGGGAGACCATCCCCGATTTAGAGGGGAGACCACCCCTCAAATTGGGGGGGATCTGAGGGGAGACCATCCCCAATTTGGGGGGGATTTGGAGGGGAGACCACCCCCAAATTGAGGGGAAGGCCCCTCCCCAAATTCAGGGGTCTCCCCCCTCAAATCCCCCTCCCCAAATTTGGGCTCCCCATTCCCACCCCAAAATTTGGGAAAAACACCCCCAAAAATTCCAAAATTTGATAAAAACATCCCCAAAAAACCCCAAAATTTGGGAAAAATTCCAAAAAACCCCTAAAATTTGGGAAAACCTCCCAAAAAAACCCCAAAATTTGGGAAAAACACCCCCAAAAATTCCAAAATTTGATAAAAACATCCCCAAAAAACCCCAAAATTTGGGAAAAATTCCAAAAAACCCCTAAAATTTGGGAAAACCTCCCAAAAAAACCCCAAAATTTGGGAAAAACACCCCCAAAAATTCCAAAATTTGATAAAAACATCCCCAAAAAACCCCAAAATTTGGGAAAAATTCCAAAAAACCCCTAAAATTTGGGAAAACCTCCCAAAAAAACCCCAAAATTTGGGAAAAACACCCCCAAAAATTCCAAAATTTGATAAAAACATCCCCAAAAAACCCCAAAATTTGGGAAAAATTCCAAAAAACCCCTAAAATTTGGGAAAACCTCCCAAAAAATCCCAAAATTTGATGAAAACATCCCCAAAAAACCCCCAAAATTTGGGAATCCCCAGCTGCTCCCATCCCAACCCCCCAAATCCCAAATTTCCCCTCGGAATTCCCGAATCCGGAAGAAAATTCCATAAAGTCCCAGCAGAGCTTTGACCTCGAGGTCGTTCCCCTCCAACAAATCCGGAATTTCGGGATTTGAGGGTGGAAAATTCCCATTTTTTTGGGAATTTTGGGATTTTCGGGCGTTTTTTTGAGGATTTGATGTTTCCAACCGAGATTTTTGGGGAAAAAAGGAGGAAAATTCCCAATTTTTTCGGGATTTTGTGGGAATGAAAGGAGCGGCTCTGACGGTCCTGGACTTTGGAGTCAAGCAGGAACTGCTGAGTCAGCGAATTCCCGGGGAAAAATCGGGAATTCCGGGGAAAATCGGGAATTTTTGGGTGCTGGAAGTTGGAATTTTCAGCTCCTGGGTGAGGATTCCGCAGGAATTTTGGGAATTTTTGGGACTTTTTGGGAATTTTAGGGAATTTTAAGGAATTTTGGGGTCAGTCAGGAACTGCTGACTCGGGGATTCCGGGGAAAATGAAGTTGTGTCCACCATGGTGACCTTGGATAGAGGAGTTGGATCCACCATGGTGGAGAAGTTGTGTCCATCATGGCGGAGAAGTTGTGTCCGTCATGGTGGAGGAGTTGTGTCCATCATGGCGGAGAAGTTCTGTCCATCATGGCGGAGGAGTTGTGTCCATCATGGTGGAGAAGTTGTGTCCATCATGGTGGAGAAGTTGTGTCCATCATGGTGGAGAAGTTGTGTCGATCATGGCGGAGAAGTTCTGTCCATCATGGTGGAGAAGTTGTGTCCACCATGGTGACCCTTGGATGGGTGGAGTTGTGTCCATCATGGCGGAGAAGTTGTGTCCATCATGGCGGAGAAGTTGTGTCCATCATGGCGGAGAAGTTGTGTCCATCATGGCGGAGAAGTTGTGTCCATCATGGCGGAGAAGTTGTGTCCATCATGGTGGAGGAGTTGTGTCCACCATGATGGAGAAGTTGTGTCCATCATGGTGGAGGAGTTGTGTCCACCATGATGGAGAAGTTGTGTCCATCATGGTGGAGAAGTTGTGTCCATCATGGCGGAGAAGTTGTGTCCATCATGGCGGAGAAGTTGTGTCCATCATGGCGGAGAAGTTGTGTCCATCATGGCGGAGAAGTTGTGTCCATCATGGTGGAGAAGTTGTGTCCATCATGGCGGAGAAGTTGTGTCCGTCATGGCGGAGAAGTTGTGTCCATCATGGTGGAGGAGTTGTGTCCACCATGATGGAGAAGTTGTGTCCATCATGGTGGAGAAGTTGTGTCCATCATGGCGGAGAAGTTGTGTCCGTCATGGTGGAGGAGTTGTGTCCATCATGGCGGAGGAGTTGTGTCCATCATGGTGGAGAAGTTGTGTCCATCATGGTGGAGAAGTTGTGTCCATCATGGTGGAGAAGTTGTGTCCATCATGGTGGAGAAGTTGTGTCCATCATGGCGGAGAAGTTGTGTCCGTCATGGTGGAGGAGTTGTGTCCATCATGGCGGAGAAGTTCTGTCCATCATGGCGGAGGAGTTGTGTCCATCATGGTGGAGAAGTTGTGTCCATCATGGTGGAGAAGTTGTGTCCATCATGGTGGAGAAGTTGTGTCCATCATGGTGGAGAAGTTGTGTCCATCATGGCGGAGAAGTTGTGTCCGTCATGGTGGAGGAGTTATGTCCATCATGGCGGAGAAGTTCTGTCCATCATGGCGGAGGAGTTGTGTCCATCATGGTGGAGAAGTTGTGTCCATCATGGTGGAGAAGTTGTGTCGATCATGGCGGAGAAGTTCTGTCCATCATGGTGGAGAAGTTGTGTCCACCATGGTGACCCTTGGATGGGTGGAGTTGTGTCCATCATGGCGGAGAAGTTGTGTCCATCATGGCGGAGAAGTTGTGTCCATCATGGTGGAGAAGTTGTGTCCATCATGGTGGAGGAGTTGTGTCCACCATGATGGAGAAGTTGTGTCCATCATGGTGGAGAAGTTGTGTCCATCATGGCGGAGAAGTTGTGTCCATCATGGCGGAGAAGTTGTGTCCATCATGGTGGAGAAGTTGTGTCCATCATGGTGGAGGAGTTGTGTCCACCATGATGGAGAAGTTGTGTCCATCATGGTGGAGAAGTTGTGTCCATCATGGCGGAGAAGTTGTGTCCACCATGGAGGGTCTTTTGTTGGATAGAGAAGCCATTTCCACCATGGTGACCTTTGGTTGGGTGGAGTTGTGTCCATCATGGACGGTCTTTGGTTGGGTGGAGAAGCCATGACCATCATGGAGACCTTTGGTTGGGTGGAGGAGTTGTGTCCATCATGGACGGTCTTTGGTTGTGTGGAGAAGCCGTGCCCATCATGGAGAACTTTGGTTGGGTGGAGGAGTTGTGTCCATCATGGTGACCTTTGGTTGGGTGGAAGAGTTGTGAGTGTCATGGTGACCTTTGGTTGGGCGGAGAAGTGTCCATCACAGTGACCCTTGGTTGGGTGGAGGAGTTGTGACCATCATGGTGACCTTTGGTTGGGTGGAGTTGGATCCATCATGGGGGAGAAGTTGTGTCCATCATGGTGAAGGAGATGTGTCCATCATGGTGAGGACGTTCTGTCCATCGTGGTGGAGGAGTTGTGTCCATCATGGTGGAGAAATTGTGTCCATCATGGTGGGGATGTTGTGTCCGTCGTGGTGGGGATGTTTGTCCATCACGGTGGAGAAGTTGAGTCCGCCACGGTGGGGAAGTTGTGTCTGTCATGATGTGGTCGTTGTGTCCACCATGTTGAGGGAGTCGTGTCCACCATGTTGAGCGCGTTGTGTCCACCACGATGCCCATCCAGTTGGGTGGAGAGGCCGCGCCCGCCATGGCGGCGATGTCGCGTCCACCATGATGGAGGAGTTGTGTCCATCATGGTGGAGGAGTTGTGTCCATCACGGTGGAAAAGTTGTGTCCACCATGTTGAGGGAATTGTGTCCATCATGATGTGGTCGTTGTGTCCACCATGTTGAGGGAGTCACGTCCACCATGTTGAGGGAGTCATGTCCACCATGTTGAGGGAGTCATGTCCACCATGTTGAGGGAGTCATGTCCACCATGTTGAGGGAGTCATGTCCACCATGTTGAGGGAGTCGTGTCCACCATGTTGAGGGAGTCATGTCCCATGGTGGAGAAGTTGTGTCCACCATGGTGACCCTTGGATGGGTGGAGTTGTGTCCATCATGGCGGAGAAGTTGTGTCCACCATGGAGGGTCTTTGGTTGGGTGGAGAAGCCATTTCCACCATGGTGACCTTTGGTTGGGTGGAGTTGTATCCATCATGGTGGAGGAGTTGTGTCCGTCACGGTGGGGATGTTGTGTCCATCATGGTGACCCTCGGTTGGGTGGAGAAGTTGTGTCCATCATGGTGGAGAAGTTGTGTCCATCATGGCGGAGAAGTTGTGTCCACCATGGAGGGTCTTTTGTTGGATAGAGAAGCCATTTCCACCATGGTGACCTTTGGTTGGGTGGAGTTGTGTCCATCATGGACGGTCTTTGGTTGGGTGGAGAAGCCATGACCATCATGGAGACCTTTGGTTGGGTGGAGGAGTTGTGTCTGGTTGGGTGGAGGAGTTGTGACCATCATGGTGACCTTTGGTTGGGTGGAGTTGGATCCATCATGGGGGAGAAGTTGTGTCCATCATGGTGAAGGAGATGTGTCCATCATGGTGGAGAAATTGTGTCTGTCATGATGAGGGAGTTGTGTCCATCATGGTGAGGACGTTCTGTCCATCGTGGTGGAGGAGTTGTGTCCATCATGGTGGGGATGTCGTCTCCATCATGGTGGAGGTGTTGTGTCCATCATGGTGGAGAAATTGTGTCCATCATGGTGGGGATGTTGTGTCCGTCGTGGTGGGGATGTTTGTCCATCACGGTGGAGAAGTTGAGTCCGCCTCGGTGGGGAAGTTGTGTCTGTCATGATGAGGGAGTTGTGTCCATCATGGGGGAGAAATTGTGTCCATCATGGTGGAGGAGTTGTGTCCATCACGGTGGAAAAGTTGTGTCCACCATGTTGAGGGAATTGTGTCCATCATGATGTGGTCGTTGTGTCCACCATGTTGAGGGAGTGGACGTTGTGTCCATCATGGTGGAGGAGTTGTGTCCATCATGGTGGGGATGTTGTGTCCGTCGCGGTGGGGATGTTTGTCCATCACGGTGGAGAAGTTGAGTCCGCCACGGTGGGGAAGTTGTGTCTGTCATGATGTGGTCGTTGTGTCCACCATGTTGAGGGAATTGTGTCCATCATGGTGGAGAAGTTGGATCCATTGTGATGGAGGAGTTGGATCCATCATGGTGGAGGAGTTGTGTCCGTCACGGTGGGGACGTTGTGTCCATCATGGTGACCCTCGGTTGGGTGGAGAAGTTGTGTCCATCATGGTGAGGACGTTGTGTCCATCATGGTGGAGAAATTGTGTCCATCATGGTGAGGACATTCTGTCCATCGTGGTGGAGGAGTTGTGTCCATCATGGTGGGGATGTCGTCTCCATCATGGTGGAGGTGTTGTGTCCATCATGGTGGAGAAGTTGGATCCATTGTGATGGAGGAGTTGGATCCATCATGGTCGCGTCGTGTCCACCATGTTGAGGGAGTTGTGTCCACCATGTTGAGGGAGTCGTGTCCACCATGTTGAGCGCGTTGTGTCCACCACGATGCCCATCCAGTTGGGTGGAGAGGCCGCGCCCGCCATGGCGGCGATGTCGCGTCCACCATGATGGAGGAGTTGTGTCCATCATGGTGGAGGAGTTGTGTCCATCACGGTGGAAAAGTTGTGTCCACCATGTTGAGGGAATTGTGTCCATCATGATGTGGTCGTTGTGTCCACCATGTTGAGGGAGTCACGTCCACCATGTTGAGGGAGTCACGTCCACCATGTTGAGGGAGTCATGTCCACCATGTTGAGGGAATTGTGTCCATCATGATGTGGTCGTTGTGTCCACCATGTTGAGGGAGTCACGTCCACCATGTTGAGGGAGTCATGTCCACCATGTTGAGGGAGTCATGTCCACCATGTTGAGGGAGTCGTGTCCACCATGTTGAGGGAGTCATGTCCACCATGTTGAGCGCGTCGTGTCCACCATGTTGAGGGAGTTGTGTCCACCACGATGCCCATCCAGCGACGTCGCGTCCGCCCCCACCTCCTCCACCCAACTCCTCCACCCTTGACCCACCTTCTCCTCTCTCTCTCTCCCCCCAGGGCGACTCGCCGGCCACCTGACGCCGG
>NW_024371938.1:8014-13396 GCF_014805655.1 Passer montanus
GCCATGGCGACGCCGCGCCTGCCCTGAGCCCCGCCCCGCCGCAGACCCGCCAGCGCCGCGCCCGCCCCGGGGCCACCATGCGCCGACGATGATGATGGCCCGCAAGCAAGATGGCCGCACGCCCACCTACAACGTCAGCGTGGTGGGACTGTCCGGCACCGAGAAGGAGAAGGGCCAGTGCGGCGTCGGCAAATCGTGCCTGTGCAACCGCTTCGTGCGGCCGAGCGCCGACGACTTCCACTTGGACCACACGTCCGTGCTCAGCACCAGTGACTTTGGGGGCAGGGTGGTCAACAATGACCACTTCCTCTACTGGGGCGAGGTGGCGCGGCCGCTGGAGGAGTGCGTGGAGTGCCGCGTGCATGTGGTGGAGCAGACGGAGTTCATCGACGACCAGACCTTCCAGCCGCACCGCAGCACGGCCCTGCAGCCCTACATCAAGAGGGCGGCGGCCACCAAGTTGGCGTCGGCCGAGAAGTTGATGTACTTCTGCACCGACCAGTTGGGCTTGGAGCAGGACTTCGAGCAGAAGCAGATGCCCGACGGCAAGCTGCCGGTGGACGGCTTCCTGCTCTGCGTGGACGTCAGCCGCGGCATGAACCGCAACTTCGACGAGCAGCTCAAGTTCGTGTCCAACCTCTACAACCAGCTGGCCAAGACCAAGAAGCCGGTGGTGGTGGTGCTGACCAAGTGCGACGAGGGCGTGGAGCGCTACATCCGCGACGCCCACGCCTTCGCCTTGGGCAAGAAGAACCTGCAGGTGGTGGAGACCTCGGCGCGCTCCAACGTCAACGTGGACCTGGCCTTCAGCACCTTGGTGCAGCTGGTGGACAAGAGCCGGGGCAAGGCCAAGATCATCCCCTACTTCGAGGCGCTCAAGCAGCAGAGCCAGCAGATCGCCGCCGCCAAGGACAAGTACGAGTGGCTCGTCAGCCGCATCGTCAAGAGCCACCACGAGGCGTGGCCCAACGTCAGCCGCAAGATGCAGCCGGCGCCCGAGTACCAGGACTACGTCTACCTGGAGGGCACCCAGAAGGCCAAGAAGCTCTTCCTGCAGCACGTGCAGCGCCTCAAGCAGGAGCACATCGAGCGCCGGCGCAAGGTCTACCTGGCGCTGCTGCCGCAGGCGCTGGACGCCCTCGTGCCGGACCTGGACGAGATCGACCACTTGAGCCGCGCCAAGGCCGAGAAGCTGCTGGAGGCCAAGCCCGACTTCCTCAAGTGGTTCGTGGTGCTGGAGGAGACGCCGTGGGACGCCAGCAGCCACGTGGACAACGTGGACAACGAGCGCATCCCCTTCGACCTGCTGGAGACGCCGGCGGCCGAGCAGCTCTACGAGGCCCACCTGGAGAAGCTGCGCAACGAGCGCAAGCGCGCCGAGATGAGGAGGGCGTTCCGCGAGAACCTGGAGAGCTCGCCCTTCGTCACGCCCGGCAAGCCGTGGGAGGAGGCGCGGAGCTTCATCATGAACGAGGACTTCTACCTGTGGCTGGAGGAGTCCGTCTACATGGACATCTACGGCAAGCACCAGAAGCAGCTGATCGACAAGGCCAAGGAGGACTTCCAGGAGCTGCTGCTGGAGTACTCGGAGCTCTTCTACGAGCTGGAGCTGGACGCCAAGCCCAGCAAGGAGAAGATGGGCGTCATCCAGGAGGTGCTGGGCGAGGAGCAGAGGTTCAAGGCCCTGCAGAAGCTGCAGGCCGAGCGCGACGCCCTCATCCTCAAGCACATCCACTTCGTCTACCACCCCACCAAGGAGACGTGTCCCAGCTGCGCCGCCTGCGTGGACGCCCGCGTGGAGCAGCTGCTGGCCTCGCGCTTCATCCGGCAGCACCGCAACCCCTTGGCCGACTCCAACGTCGACCGCATCAACCTGGTCATCCTGGGCAAGGACGGGCTGGCGCGCGAGCTGGCCAACGAGATCCGCGCGCTCTGCACCAACGACGACAAGTACGTCATCGAGGGCAAGATGTACGAGTTGGCCTTGAGGCCCATCGAGGGCAACGTCCGGCTGCCGGTCAACGCCTTCCAGACGCCCACCTTCCAACCGCACGGCTGCCTGTGCCTCTACAACTCCAAGGAGTCCCTGTCCTACGTGGTGGAGAGCATCGAGAAGAGCCGCGAGTCCACCGTGGGCCGCCGCGACGGCCACCTGGCGCAGCTGCCCCTGACACTCGTCTTGGTCAACAAGCGCGGCGGCGGCGACGCCGGCGGCGAGACGCTGCAGAGCCTGATCCAGCAGGGCCAGCAGATCGCCAGCAAGCTGCAGTGCGTCTTCCTGGACCCCGCCTCCGCCGGCATCGGCTACGGCCGCAACATCAACGAGAAGCAGATCGGCCAAGTCCTCAAGGGCTTGCTGGACGCCAAACGCAACCTCAACCTGGTGGTGGGCTCCACGGCGGGCCTCAAGGACGCGTCCGACGGCGCCGACCTGCGCGTGGTGATGTGCCTGATGTGCGGCGACCCGGTGAGCGCCGACGAGGTGCTGCTGCCCATCCTGCAGGCGCAGCCGTGCCGGCCGGCGCCGGGCGGCGGCGCCGCGGTGCTGCTGGAGGCGGCGGTGGGCTCGCAGCGGCGCCGCGTGGAGCTGTCCCTGCTGTCCTACCACGCGTCCTTTGGCTTGAGGAAGAGCCGCTTGGTGCACGGCTACATCGTCTTCTACGCGGCCAAGCGCAAGGCCTCGCTGGCCACGCTGCGCGCCTTCTTGGCCGACGTGCAGGACATCGTGCCCGTGCAGCTGGTGGCCCTGGCCGACGGCTCGGCCGAAATGCTGGACAACGACGTGAGCCGCGAGCAGCTGGCCGAGGGCGAGGAGATCGCCCAGGAGATCGAGGCTCGCTTCGCCGCCTTGCCCTGCGGGCAGCCCCAAGCCAAGCTGGAGGTCTTCCAACCCTTCTTCAAGGACGCTTTGGACAAGAAGAACATCGTGGAGGCCACGCACATGTACGACAACGCCGCCGAGGCGTGCAGCACCGGCGAGGACGTCTTCAACTCGCCGCGCGCCGGCTCGCCGCTCTGCAACTCCAACCTGCCCGACTCCGAGGAGGACCCGGAGCCGCTGCCCGGTTACAGCCCCTTCCGCGAGGAACCGCCCGTGCCCGCCCTGCCCAAGGACCACTCCAAGCTGTCCATGGAGCTGGAGGGCAACGACGGCCTGAGCTTCATCTCGGTGGTGGGCGCCTTCGACGGCAAAGCCAACAACAAGATCCCGCCGCCGGTCAAGCCGAAGCCGCCGGTGCACTTCGACATCAAGGGCGAGCTGGGCTACCTGGAGCAAAGCCACCGCGAGGTGCAGCGGCGCTCGGTGTCCTCCTCCACGTGGTTGCCGCCGGATTGCTTCGACCCCTCGGATTACGCCGAGCCCATGGACGCCGTGGTGAAGCCGCGCAACGAGGAGGAGAACATCTACTCGGTCCCTCACGACAGCACCCAGGGCAAGATCATCACCGTGAGGAACATCAACAAGGCCACGTCCAACGGCAGCGGCAACGGCTCGGACAGCGAGATGGACACCAGCTCCTTGGAGCGCGGCCGGAAGCTGCCAGCCGTCACCAAACCGCTGCTCTACCGGGCGCGGTGCGCGCGGCTCGGACGCTTCGCCGGTTACCGGCCCGGCGTCAGCGTGGGCAGCGACGATGAGTTGGGACCGGGGAGGAAGAAGGACGAGGAGCCGGGTGGTCAGGGCGGCTACAAAGGGGACAACGCGGTCATGGCCTACGAGGCGGCCGACGGAGAGGATCCCCGCAGGAGGAACATCCTCAGGAGCCTCAGGAGGACCACCAAGGTGGGCTGGGGGTGGAGGTGGGGCTGGGAGGGGTCGTTTTGGGCTGATGGTCAAGCCAGGGGCCATTTCGGGCTGATGGTCCAGCTCAAGGATTTTCAGGGATTTCCTGGGATTTTCCTGTTGGTTTTTCTGAAATTTCCTGGAATTTTCTTGGAATTTCTGGGATTTTTTTGGGAATTTCCTGGGATTTTCCTGTTGTTTTTTCTGAAATTTCCTGGAATTTTCAGGGAATTTCTGGGATTTTTTTCGGGAATTTCCTGGGATTTTCCTGTTGTTTTTTCTGAAATTTCCTGGAATTTTCAGGGAATTTTGGGGATTTTCGGGGAATTTCCAGAATTTTCGGGGAATTTCAGGGATTTTCCATTATTTCTCCCTGATTTTCCTCAGATTTTCCCTTTTTTCCCCCCCTTATTTTCCCATGATTTTTCCCTGGTGTTTCTGGGATTTCTCCTGATTTTTCCCTGATTTTTCTGGTATTTTCCAATGATTTTTCCCATTATTTCCCTCTGATTTTTCCCAGGATTTCCCCATGATTTCCCCATAATTTTCTCAGATTTTCTCCTGTTTTTTTCTGGAATTTCCCTGATTTCCCCTTGATTTCTCCCTGATTTTCCCCTGATTTTCCGTGATTTCCCTCTGATTTTTCCATTATTTTCCCATGATTTCTCTTTTATTTCCCCATGATTTCTCCTGGAATTTTCCATTATTTACCCCTGATTTTCCCATGATTTCTCCTGGAATTTCCCACGATTTCTCCTGGAATTCCCCCTAATTTTTCCATGATTTCTCCTGGAATTTTTGCCTGATTTTCCCATGATTTCTCTCTGATTTCCCCTGATTTTCCCATGATTTCTCCTGGAATTTTCCCTTGATTTCTCCCTAATTTTTCCATGATTTCTCCCGGAAGTTTTCCATGATTTTTCCATGATTTCTCCCGGATTTCCCGCTGATTTTTCCACGATTTCTCCTGGAATTTCCCCTGATTTCTCTCATATTTCCCAGTGATTTTTCCATGATTTCTCCTGGATTTTTCCATGATTTCTCCAGGAATTTTCCATTATTTCCCCCTGATTTTTCCATTATTTCTCCTGGAATTTTCCATTATTTCCCCCTGATTTTCCCATGATTTCTCTCTGATTTCCCCCTGATTTTTCCGTTATTTCCCCCCTATTTCCCCCTGATTTCTCCCGGAATTTCCCCTGATTTTTCCATGATTTCTCCTGGAATTCCCCATGATTTTTCCTTGATTTCCTCCTGATTTCTCCCATATTTTTCCATGATTTCTCCTGGAAATTTTCCATGATTTCTCCTGGAAATTTTCCATGATTTTTCCCTGACTTTTCCCTGATTTCTCCTGGAATTTTTCCCTGATTTCTCCCTGATTTCCCCATGATTTCTCCCGGAATTTTCCATTATTTACCCCTGATTTTTCCATGATTTCTCCTGGAATTTCTCCATGATTTTTCCTGGAATTTTCCCAGAATTTCCCCTGATTTCTTCTGGAATTTTCCCTGATTTCTCCTGGAATTTTCCCCTGATTTCTGCTGGAATTTTTCCCTGATTTTTCCGTGATTTCTCCTGGAATTTTTCCCTGACTT
>NW_024371939.1:0-574 GCF_014805655.1 Passer montanus
CCCATCCCCACACACGGTGTGCCCACACCCAGCTGCTTCCAACTGGGGCTCCTTTATTTAAGGACATGCACCTCAAGCACAAACGGTAATTTGCCTGCAAAGAGAGGTGATTAGGTAGGTGGAGGTTTTCTTATACTCCTATTAAAGTAGTTTTATTAAGCTCAGTTTTAATTCCTGAAAAAGGCTTATAATTCCATATGATAATGAAGTTGCCAGAGGTTTATTTACTCTATATAACATATATCACAAGTGAAAGTTCAATTTGCTGTATCTTACTTTTGCTATATCAGTTTTTCTTGTTTTACAAGATCTTCTTAACAACCCAAGTTTAAAAGCAGTAAATTCAATTTCCCCCAGTAATAAAATCCAATGAAATAAAAACAAAAGACAGCAGGATAAAACAAGCCTCTTTTCTTGAAATGTCCCTAAGCACTCATAAAATGAAAAAAAAGCAGCTGTTTTCACTAGAGCAATAGTTTACACACTAAAGAGATGCTACACAGCCAACAGTGACTTATTGTTATGAGTCTATATGGAAAGGAGTCTTCCTGCTTTAAACAATATAAAAGTCAAT
>NW_024371940.1:0-574 GCF_014805655.1 Passer montanus
CCCAGTCCCTCCCAGTCCATCCCAGTACGTCCCAGCTCTCAAAGTCACTTTCACCCCCGCTCGCCGCTCGCCGGAACCAACGAGTCACGCCGGAAGCGACGGAGCGCCGCCGGAAATGACGTCACTAGAAGCCACAGAGAGCCGCTCTCCGGCCGGAGCGTCTCCTCCGGGAGGAAAAATGGCGGCGAGGCCGAGGCGCGAGTCCGCCGGAAACGGCGCCAAAACACCGGAAAAGCGCCGTTAGAGCCCCAAAATCACCATTTTTTACCCCAAAATCCCCACTTTTGTCCTAAAATTCCGGTTTTTCACCCCGAAAAATCGCCATTTTTGTCCCAAAATCCCCGTTTTTTACCCCAAAATCCCCTCAGGAGCCTTCTCGGGCCGCTCTGAGGGAACTTCCGCCCAAAAGGGGGCGGGGTATGAGCGTCGGGAGCGAGAGGCGCATGCGCGGGGCTGGGACCGGGAAGCGGATTGTGGCGTCACTTCCGGTTCCGGCAGAGGCGCGCGAGCCCCGCGTGGAGAAAAGCGGCGCGATGAGGCCGGGTGGGAACTGGGACAAACTGGGATGAACTGG
>NW_024371941.1:0-574 GCF_014805655.1 Passer montanus
CTTATTTTATCTTATTTTTTTAGGATTGCTCCCACTCTCCTCTCCAGGAGCAGAGGCTTTGAGCAGCCGATTCCATCCATCCCTGCATGTTTTCCCGGCACTATCCCCGCTGCTGCTGCACCCAGTCCTCTTCCAACGCTCTCCCCATCCCCTGTCCCTGTGCCCTGAACCCTCTCACTATTCCGAGTGTCCCAGGAGGGGCAGGGCGGGCGGAGCCGGCTGCTGAATCCCGGGCAGGCCCGGGCACGCTCCGAGCCGTGCCCCCGGGGGGATTATTCACCCCCTGCCGCTGCCCGGCTTCCCCCGGTGCTGCCGCAGCCGCCCGGAGCCGCGGGGCTGGGAGCGGCCGGGCAGCAGCAGCCTGGGAAAGCGGGATCCTGGCAGGACGCCTGGCACGGCCCGGCTGCCACAGGGGCGTTCCGCCTCCCCCCGGGCTCGCAGCAGGGCAGGGGTGAGGGGGGCGCCGGGGAAAGGCGGCGGGGCCGGCGCTGGGCACACGCGTGCCCGCCGTGCCCCGGAGCCAGCCCGGGGGGAGCCCCGGCCGCGGGGACCGGGGGACGGGCGGGGGAAGGGG
>NW_024371942.1:0-574 GCF_014805655.1 Passer montanus
GTGCGTGCCCAGCAGACTCCATCTGAAGGCTTTTGGGCTTCCTCCACTGGAGGCAGGCATGCTGACCTCTCTTGGCAGAGCTGGGGCCGAGTGATGAGGTGGCAAAAAGCAGATTGAGAGATGGTAGAGTGGGATAGATGGAGCAGGATTGGGAGCACGTCAAACTTCTGGTTGGGGAAATGCTGGACAGAACTTCATGCTCTTTTACTCTTTTAGTACTACATCCTGGGTTTTCATGTCCATTCCATGTCCATGTCCATGTCCATGTCAATCCATTGTTACAATCCTGCTGCATTCACTATACATTTGTTCACTTAATGTTCTTTGTTGCAGCCACCCAGCCTACCCCTCCTCCTCAACAGCCACTCACAACAGGTAAGTCCAGCTCACCCAGATTAGGCCCACTTTTAAAGCCAGCCCCAGTCTGGCACGATAAGAGAAGAGGGGACTCCAACAGGTCTGATCCTGGTCAGTGCTATGCTTCTGGTCTATTGGTTTTTACCAATATCACTGAATGGGACACGCCTTGGTTTTTTTGGCTCTTTCTGCTGAACCAAATAGCGGCAACTGTGGT
>NW_024371943.1:0-573 GCF_014805655.1 Passer montanus
TCTGCTTCATATAGAATAAACTATTGAGACTGAGCCATGTAAAGTCTTGGATAAGTCTTGTTTTTCACAGACTGAGAGGGGGAGGTTATTTCTCCCATGGAGCTGCAGAGGTCAATGATATCTGGTGTTGTCACCACTCAGTGTAGCTGTACCCAAAGCTGAGTTTCTGAATGAGCTGGGAACATTCGTGGGGATTTTGCAGAACAGTTTTTGAAGTTGGTTATAGTTCTTTTCTTCTGGAGAGCACCTGGATTTGGAGAGGAAAGTGGGGTTTGGGGCCTGACATACAAAAAACACTTGGCATCAAAGTTACATATGTGAGATGTGCAGTCTGCATATCAGGGACTGGCCAACAGCTCAGGATCCCTCTGGCACAGGATTTTTAAATTTCACCTGGATCTTAGGCTCCCATGTGCATTTTGTGAGGAGGTCCATAAAACACAAGGGAAAGAAGAGGTTTGCTGTGAACTGACATACATTTTCTGACATATATAGTTGCAAGCTTTCCCTGTGAAGTTTCTGGACACCAGAAACTGAAAAAGAATAAATCTGCCCTTTTGGCAGCTCTGCCAA
>NW_024371944.1:0-573 GCF_014805655.1 Passer montanus
TACAACCACCTGAAAGGAGGCTGTAGCCATTTGGAGATCTTTCTCTTCTCCCACGTGATAAGCAATAGAAGAACAAATGGTCTCAAGTTGCACCCAGGGAAGTTTAGATTGTATATTATGAAAAATTTATTCATTGAAATGGTAGTCAAGCATTGTAACAGGCTGTCCAGGGAAGTCACCATCCTTTGAAGTGTTAAAATATCATGTGGAATGGCATCTGGGACATGGTTTTGTGGTGGACTCAGCAGTGCTGGGCTAATAGTGGGGCCCAGTGTTCTTAGAGGTATTTTCCAACCTTAAAGATTCTGATACCTGCGCCAGGACTATACCTGTGTTGGATGACTTCCACTAATGCCAGTCACTGTTCTTGTTTCCCTTTGGTATATTTGAACAGGTTTCAGAGCAGACCGGGGCAGAAGTGTTAGAGCTATTTAGCATCCCTCTAGGCTAGGAAGAGGCAGAACTTGCTGGAAGTTTGTGCTTACTCATCAGTCTTTGGATGTTTGGAGCTTGTGGAGGAGGAGGTTCTCACTGGGCGTTGTGAGTTTTGTTTTGTTTTGCTTTGTTTTGTTT
>NW_024371945.1:0-573 GCF_014805655.1 Passer montanus
GAATTTTGGGGATTTTGGAGGGAATTTTGGGGGGTTTTGAATCCAGGCGGGTTCAGGTGAGATCCAGGTAAAATCCAGGTGGGATTTGAGGGAATTTTGGGAGGAATTTTTGGGGAATTTTGGGGATCTTGAATCCAGGTGGGTTCAGGTGAGATCCAGGTGGGTTTTGGGGGAATTTGGGGGAATTTCTGGGGGAATTTTTAGGATTTTGTGGAATTTTGGGGTCTTGAATCCAGGTGAGAGCCAGGTGAGATCCAGCTGGGTTTTGGGGGAATTTGGGGGAATTTCTGGGGGAATTTTTAGGATTTTGTGGAATTTTGGGGTCTTGAATCCAGGTGAGAGCCAGGTGAGATCCAGCTGGGTTTTGGGGGAATTTGGGGGAATTTCTGGGGGAATTTTTAGGATTTTGTGGAATTTTGGGGTCTTGAATCCAGGTGAGAGCCAGGTGAGATCCAGCTGGGTTTTGGGGGAATTTGGGGGAATTTCTGGGGGAATTTTTGGCATTTTGGGGCTCATGAATCCAGGTGAGAGCCAGGTGGGATCCGGTGGGATCTCACCTGGATCCAAACCCCA
>NW_024371946.1:0-573 GCF_014805655.1 Passer montanus
CCCCAAAATCCAACCAGGGAACCCGAAATTGTACCAGGGAACCCCAAAATCCAGCCTGGGAACCCCAAAATCCAACCTGGGAACCCCAAATCCAACCTGGAACCCCAAAATCCAACCAGGGAACCCGAAATTGTACCAGGGAAGCCCAAAATCCAGCCTGGGAACCCCAAAATCCAACCTGGGAACCCCAAATCCAACCTGGAACCCCAAAATCCAACCAGGGAACCCGAAATTGTACCAGGGAAGCCCAAAATCCAGCCTGGGAACCCCAAAATCCAACCTGGGAACCCCAAATCCAACCTGGAACCCCAAAATCCAACCAGGGAACCCGAAATTGTACCAGGGAACCCCAAAATCCCCCCCAAACCCCCCCCAGTGCCACCCACTCCATCTGGAAATCCACCCGGTAATGTCGGCCTGGGGACACTGGGGGGTCAGGAACCCACAAAATCCAGCCAGGGAACCCCAAATCCAACCTGGGAACCCCAAAATCCAACCAGGGAACCCCAAATCCACCCAACTTCCCCCCAGTGCCGTGCATTCTGCCTCAAAATCTGCCCTGTGGATGTCAGC
>NW_024371947.1:0-573 GCF_014805655.1 Passer montanus
GCCCCAAATCCACCCCAAAAAACCCCAAACCCACCCTGAATTCACCCCAAATCCACCCCAAAACAACCAAAATTTCCACCCCAAATGTCCCAAAATCCACCGGAAATGTCCCAAAAATTTTCTAAAAATACCCGAAAATCCCCTAAAGAAATCCCAAAAATTCCCTAAAAATATTCCAGAAATCACCAAAAAATGACCCAAAAACCCTCGAAGAATATCCCAAAAATCCCCTAAAAATGACCCAAAAATCCCCTAAAAAATATCCTAAAAATCCCCTTAAAAATATCCCAAAAATCCCCTAAAAATGACCCAAAAATACCCTGAAAATGTCCTGAAAATACCCCAAAAATACCCCCAAAATGTCCTGAAAATATCCTAAAAATCAGCCCAAAAATGCCCCAAAAATACCCCAAAAATACCCAAAAATGTCCCCAAAATATCCTAAAAATATCCTGAAAATGTCCTGAAAATATCCTAAAAATCAGCCCAAAAATGCCCCAAAAATCCTCAAAGAATATCCTAAAAATCTCCTAAAAAAATCCTAAAAAAATCCCCTAAAAATGACCCAAAAAT
>NW_024371948.1:0-573 GCF_014805655.1 Passer montanus
CCAAAATCTCCCTTTTTCAGCCCAAAATTATCTTTTGTCAGCCCAAAATCCCCTCTTTTAACCCCAAAATCTCCCCTTTTCACCCCAAAATCTCCCTTTTCACCCCAAAGTCCCACTTTTCACCCTAAATTCATCTCTTTCAACCCAAAATCTCCCTTTTTCACCCCAAAATCCCATCTTTTTACCCCAAAATCTCCCTTTTCACCCCAAACTTTCCGTTTTCACCCCAAAATCCCCCTCTTTCACCCCAAAATCTCCCTTTTTCAGCCCAAAATCTCCCTTTTTCACCCCAAAATCCCCCTTTTTCATCCCCAAACCCCCCTTTTTACCCCATAATCGTCACTTTCACCCCCAAATCCCATCTTTTCACCCCAAAATCTCCCTTTTTCAGACGAAAACCGTCTCTTTCACCCCAAAATCCCCCTTTTTCATCCCCAAACCCCCCTTTTTACCCCATAATCGTCACTTTCACCCCCAAATCCCATCTTTTCACCCCAAAATCTCCCTTTTGTCACCCCAAAATTGCCTTTTTTGGTCACAGCGATTTTTCAGCCCAGAATCGTCCTTTTCTCT
>NW_024371949.1:0-2301 GCF_014805655.1 Passer montanus
TTTTTGTTAATTTTCCCGTTTTTTCCCATCTTTGGTGTAAATTTTCCCATTTTCCCTGTTTTTTCCCCCAATCCAGCTGCTCTTCTCTCACCGCTCTCGCCGTTGATTTTCTGTTGAATTTTCCCCAATTTTGGTTAATTTTACCCCATTTTTTCCCCATTTTTTTTGTTAATTTTCCCATTTTTTCCCATTTTTTTGGTTAATTTTCCCGTTTTTTCCCATTTTTTTCCGTTTTCCCCGTTTTTTCCCCCAATCCAGCTCCTGTTCTCTCACCGCTCTCACCGTTGATTTTCTGTTCATTTTTCCCCATTTTGGGTCATTTCACCCCGTTTTTTTCTAGTTTTTTCCCGTTTTTCCCCATTTTTTTGTTAATTTTCCCATTTTTTCCCATTTTTTTGGTTAATTTTCCCGTTTTTTCCCATTTTTTTCCGTTTTCCCCGTTTTTTCCCCCAATCCAGCTCCTGTTCTCTCACCGCTCTCACCGTTGATTTTCTGTTCATTTTTCCCCATTTTGGGTCATTTCACCCCGTTTTTTTCTAGTTTTTTCCCGTTTTTCCCCATTTTTTTGTTAATTTTCCCGTTTTTTCCCATTTTTTTGGTTAATTTTCCCGTTTTTTCCCATTTTTTCCCATTTTCCCCCTTTTTTCCCCCAATCCAGATGCTCTTCTCTCACCGCTCTCGCCGTTGATTTTCTGTTGATTTTTCCCCCATTTCTTCCCATTTTCCCCCTTTTTTTCCCCATTTTTTGGTTAATTTTCCCGTTTTTTTCCATTTTTGGTGTTAATTTTCCCATTTTCCCCGTTTTTTCCCCCAATCCAGCTGCTCTTCTCTCGCCGCTCTCGCCGTTGATTTTGTGTTGATTTTTTCCCAATTTTGTTTAATTTTACCCCGTTTTTTCCCCTTTTTTTTGTGTAATTTTCCCGTTTTTCCCCGTTTTTTCCCCATTTTTTTGTGTAATTTTCCCATTTTTTCCCATTTTCCCCATTTTTTCCCCCATTTCCAGCTCCTGTTCTCTCACCGCTCTCGCCGTTGATTTTCTGTTGATTTTTTCCCAATTTTGGGTCATTTTTCCCCATTTTTTTCCCCTTTTTTCCCCTTTTTTTTGTTAATTTTCCCCTTTTTTCCCATTTTTTCCCATTTTGCCCTGTTTTTCCCCCATTCCAGCTGCTCTTCTCTCACCGCTCTCGCCGTTGATTTTGTGTTGATTTTCCCCCAATTTTGGGTCATTTTACCCCGTTTTTTTCCCGTTTTTTCCCCATTTTTTTGTGTAATTTTCCCATTTTTTCCCGTTTTCCCCGTTTTTTCCCCCAATCCAGCTGCTCTTCTCTCACCGCTCTCACCGTTGATTTTCTGTTGATTTTTACCCCATTTTTTCCCGTTTTTTCCCCATTTTTTGTGTAATTTTCCCGTTTTTTTACAATTTTTTGTGTTAATTTTCCCATTTTCCCCGTTTTTTCCCCCAATCCAGCTGCTCTTCTCTCACCACTCTCGCCGTTGATTTTCTGTTGTTTTTTCCCCAATTTTGGGTGTTTTTTTCTCAATTTTTGGTGGTTTTTTCCCCCATTTTGGGTAATTTTACCCCGTTTTTTCCCATTTTTGGTGTTAATTTTCCCATTTCCCCCGTTTTTTCCCCCATTCCAGCTGCTCTTCTCTCACCGCTCTCGCCGTTGATTTTCTGTTGATTTTCCCCCATTTTTTTCCATTTTCCCCCGTTTTTTCCCCATTTTTTGGTTAATTTTCCCGTTTTTTCCCATTTTTGGTGTTAATTTTCCCTTTTTTTCCCGTTTTTCCCCCAATCCAGCTGCTCTTCTCTCACCGCTCTCGCCGTTGATTTTCTGTTGTTTTTTCCCCAATTTTGGGTGGTTTTTTCTCAATTTTTGGTGTTTTTTTCCCCCATTTTGGGTCATTTTACCCCGTTTTTTCCCATTTTTGGTGTTAATTTTCCCATTTTCACCCATTTTTCCCCCATTTCCAGCTGCTCTTCTCTCACCGCTCTCGCCGTTGATTTTCTGTTGATTTTCCCCCAATTTTGGTTAATTTTACCCCGTTTTTTTCCCGTTTTTTCCCATTTTTTCCCGTTTTTCCCCCATTCCAGCTCCTGTTCTCTCACCGCTCTCACCATTGATTTTCTGTTGTTTTTTCCGCCATTTTGTTTAATTTTCCCCCGTTTTTTTCCCATTTTTTTCCCGTTTTTTTGTTAATTTTCCCATTTTTTCCCATTTTTTCCCATTTTCCCCCTTTTTTCCCCCAATCCAGATGCTCTTCTCTCACCGCTCTCGCCGTTGATTTTCTGTTGATTTT
>NW_024371949.1:2517-12868 GCF_014805655.1 Passer montanus
TTTTGGGGGGGGTTTTGGTTTTTTGGGGGGGGATTTTGGTTTTTTTGGGGTTTTTGGGGGGATTTTTGGGGAATTTGGGAGGAAATTCTTGGGGGTTTTTGGGGGGATTTTGTGGTTTTTTGGGGAAGTTTTGGGCGGATTTCGGATTTCTTGAGGTTTTTTGGTTTCTTTTTTTTTTAAGATTTTATGTGGAATTTTTGGGGAGTTTTTTTTTGGGATTTGGGTTTTTTGGAGGGGATTTTTTTTTTTAGATTTTGGAGGGATTTTTTGGGGGATTTTTGGAAAGGATTTTTGGAGATTTTTTGGAGGATTTGGGGGGTTTTTTTTTTTTGGTTTTGGGTTTTTTGGGGGGGGATTTTGGTTTTTTTGGGGTTTTTGGGGGGATTTTTTTGGGGATTTTTGGAAAGGATTTTTGGAGATTTTTTGGAGGATTTGGGGGTTTTTTTTTGGAGGGGGATTTTTGGAGATTTTGGGGGTTTTTTGCTGCTGATTTTTCCCCCCAGGTGCGCTGGCGCTGCAGCTGGACCCCGAATCGTACAGGTGAGCTGGGAGTGACCCCGAAATGACCCCAAAAATGACCCCAAAAATTACCCTAAACTGGGCCTAAAATGACCCCAAAACTGACCCCAAAACTGGCCCAAAAATGAACCAAAAACGGCCCAAAAATGACCCCAAACTGGGCTAAAACTGACCCAAAACTGACCCTAAATCCGACTTAAAACTGAGCCAAAACTGATCCTATAACTGACCCTGAAACATGCAAAAAATTGGCCCAAAACTGACCCAAAACTGACCCAAAATGCCCCAAAAATGACCCTAAAACCGACCTAAAACTGACCCAAAACTGACCCTAAAACACCCCAAAAATTGGCCCAAAAATGCCCCAAAACCGACCCCAAAACTGATCCTAAAATTGATCCTAAACTGATCCTAAACTGACCCTAAAACACCCCAAAAATTGGCCCAAAAATGCCCCAAAACCGACCCCAAAACTCATCCTAAAATTGACCCCAAAACTGATCCTAAACTGACCCTAAAACACCCCAAAAATTGGCCCAAAACCGACCCCAAAATGCCCCAAAAATCACCCTAAAACTGACCCCAAATTGACCCCAAAACCCCAAAATGCACTGACCCCAAAAATGGCCCAAAACTGACCCCAAACTGGGCCAGAACTGACCCCAAATTGACCCCAAAACTGACCCCAAAATGCCCCAAAAATCACCCTAAAACTGACCCCAAATTGACCCCAAAACTGACCCTAAACTGACCCTAAAACACCCCAAAAATTGACCCTAAACTGACCCTAAAACTGACCCTAAACTGACCCCAAATTGACCCCAAACCTGACCCTAAACTGACCCTAAAACACCCCAAAAATTGACCCTAAACTGACCCTAAAACTGACCCTAAAAATGACCCAAAACTGACCCCAAAACACCCCAAAAATCGGCCCAAAACTGACCCAAAAATTGGCCCAAAAATGACCCAAAACTCACCCCAAACTGGTCCAGAACTGACCCAAAATTGACCCCAAATTGACCCCAAAAATGACCCTAAAACTGACCCCAAAAATGGCCCAAAACTGACCCCAAACTGGGCCAGAACTGACCCCAAATTGACCCCAAAACTGACCCCAAAATCAACCCCAAAATGCCCCAAAAATGACCCTAAAACTGACCTAAAACTGACCCAAAACTGACCCTAAAACACCCCAAAAATTGGCCCAAAACTGACTGAAAACTGACCCTAAACTGACCCCAAATTGACCCCAAAACTGACCCTAAACTGACCTAAATTAACCCCAAAACTGACCCTAAAACACCCCAAAAATTGGCCCAAAACTGAGCCCAAAATGCCCCAAAAATGACCCAAAACGAGCCCCAGTTCCCTCCCAGTCCCTCCCAGTACAAACCAGTAACACCAATCCCCCATTAACTCTTTCCCAGTCCACCCAAAATTGACGTAAAACTGATCCTAAACTGGGCCAAAACTGACCCAAAACTGACGCCTAAAACTGACCCTAAAACACCCCAAACTGACCCAAAACTGAACCTAAAAATGGCCCAAAAATGACCCTAAAACCGACCTAAAACTGACCCCAAATTGACCCTAAAACACCCCAAAAATTGGCCCAAAAATGGCCCAAAAATGCCCCAAAACACCCCAAAAACTGACCCCAAATTGACCCCAAAACACCCCAAAAACTGACCCAAAACTGAGCCCAAAATGCCCCAAAAATGACCCAAAAATGACCCAAAACGAGCCCCAGGTCCCTCCCAGTCCCTCCCAGTACAAACCAGTAACCCCAGTTTGCCCAGCGCGTGTCTCCAGCTGGCCCAGTTGCAGCTGCGGGTCCGGGAGGCCTTGGCCGAGCGCGAGCGGCTGCTGCAGGCCCGGGTAGGGGGCGTGGCCTGGGGTGGGCGTGGCCTGGTGGGCGTGGCCTGGTGGGCGTGGTTTGCGTGGGTGTGGTCCTGGTGGGCGTGGTCCTGGCGGGTGTGGTCATTGTGGGGGTGGGCGTGGCCTAAAATGTGACATTTTGATGATGTAATGCATTATAAAGGTGTGGTTTATTCATTTTGTGGGCGTGGCTTAATGGGGTGTGGTCTTTTGTGGGCGTGGTTTACGTGGGTGTTGTTTAGTGGGTGTGGTCAAAGGGGGGGGCGTGGCTTCAATTCCTCCTCCCCCCCCACTCAGGAGGCTCGAAAAGCTGCCAAGGCTCCGCCCACCACGGACACGCCCATTTCTGATGAGGCCCCGCCCACTCCAGCAGAGGAAACGCCCCCTCCAGCTCAGGCCACGCCCCCTCCTGAGGTGACCCCGCCCCCTCAAGGATTGGATTTTGGGGGGGGGAATTTTGGGGAGATTTTTGGGAAGATTTTGGGGGAATTTTGGGAAGATTTTGGGGGAATTTTGGGGAATTTTGGGAGGATTTTTGGGTGGATTTGGGTGGAATTTTTTGGAGATTTTTAAAATTTTATTGGGGATTTTTATGAAGATTTTTTGAGGATTTTGGGGAGATTTTTGGGTGATCTTTGGGAGATTTTGGAGTGGATTTTTTGGGGGTTTTTTTTGGTTTTTAGGGGGATTTATGGGAGGGGTTTATGAACGTTTTTTGTGAATTTTGGGGAGATTTTAGCAGGATTTTTCCGGAGATTTTTGGATTATTTTTTGAGAGATTTTGGAGGGATTTTTTTTTTTGCATTTTAGGGGGATTTATGGGGGGATTTTATGAACATTTTTTGTGAATTTTTGGGAGATTTTAGGGGGATTTATGGCGGGATTTTATGAACATTTTTTGTGAATTTTTGGGAGATTTTAGGGGGATTTATGGCGGGATTTTATGAACATTTTTTGTGAATTTTTGGGAGATTTTAGAGGGATTTTGGGCAGATTTTTGGGAGAGATTTTTGGGAGAGATTTTGCAGGAGATTTTGGGGGGATTTTCTTTGTATTTTAGGGAGATTTTATGAACATTTTTTATTAATTTTGGGGAGACTTTGGATGGATTTTTGGGTGGATTTTGTGTGGATTTTGTGGAAATTCCGGGGGCTTTTAGGGGCATTCATGGGGGGCATCATTTTGGGGAATATTTTGGTGTTTCCTACCCCAATTTTTCAACCATTAACTCATTTTTTTGGGGGGTTCCAGCCCGACCTCCTCTGCGCCCTCCGAGCCCGCGGCCACCGTCCCGAGGCCGTCGGGGGCCTGTGGATTTTGGGGGGGTCCCTGAGGGGTCCCCTCACCAAGATGGGGGGACGCATCAAGACCTGGCGGCGCCGCTGGTTCCACCTGGACCCCCAGAGGAGGGTCCTGGCCTATTATGGGGGTACCGAGGGGGGGGGATTTGGGGGTCCAGGGTGGGTTTGGGAGCGTTTTGGGGAGGCAAATTGGGGTCACTAAAGGGGATTTGGGGGGTATGGGGTGAATATTTGGGGGTCTGGGGGCATTTTGGGGAGATATGGGGGCGTGTAGAGCCCAATATGGGTGGATTTTAGGGTGGATTTGGGGCATTTTGGGGAGAAATATTGGGGTATAGGGGATGGGGGGTCTCTGGGGGTGGGTTTTGGGGTCCTCTCACCCTTCCCACACCCCCCAGACCAAGCACAAACGAAGCTCAAGGGCGTCATCTACTTCCAAGCCATCGAGGAGGTTTGGTACGACCCGGGCCGCGTGGCCGGAAAGGTGAAAATAAATCAATTTAAAAATTTGTGGGTTTTTCGGAGGGAGCCCTCATGGCTCCCAAAAGGTGGAAGCGTCATGGCTGACCCCAAAAACGCCTCCCCAGAGCCCAAACCCGCGCCTCACCTTCTGCCTCAAGACCTACGAGCGCCTGTTCTGGCTGGTGGCACCCAGTGCCGAAGCGTTGAGGATCTGGATGGACGCTGTGCTCACCCTGACCCGCGGCGCTGGTGCCTTCTGACCCGTTTTTCCTTCATGTTTCCCTTTTTCCTTCATGTTTTCCCTTCATATTTCCCTTTTCCCCTCCTATTTCCCTTTTCCCTTCATGTCTTCCCTTCATATTTCTCTTTTCTCCTCATATTTCCCTTTTCCCTTCATGTTTTCCCCTCATATTTCCCTTTTTCCCCTTTTCTCCTCATATTTCCCTTTTCCCTTTATGTTTTCCCCTCATATTTCCCTTTTCCCCTCACGATTTCCCACCATTTTTTCCCCCCTCAGGTTTTCCCGCCTTTTTTCCCCTCACATTTCCTGCCCTTTTCCCCTCTAATTTTTGGCCTTTTCCTCTCATGTTTTCCTGCTCTTTTTTCCCCTCACATTTTTGACCCCTTTTCCCCCTCATGTTTCCCTTTTCCCCTCACATTTCCTGCCATTTTCTCCTCACATTTCCCTCCATTTTCTCCTCATATTTCTCTTTTCCCTTCATATTTCCCACCCTTTCCCCTCGTATTTCCCTTTTCCCTTCATGTTCTCCCCTCATATTTCTCTTTTCCCCTCATATTTCCCATTTTCTTTCATGTTTTCCCCTCATATTTCCCTTTTTCCCTCACGATTTCCCACCATTTTTCCCCCTTCATGATTTCCCGCCATTTTTCCCCCCTCAGGTTTTCCCGCCTTTTTTCCCCTCACATTCGCCGCCATTTTCTCCCCTCACATTTCTCTGCCATTTTTTCCCTCAGGTTTTCCTGCCTTTTTCCTCTCATATTTCCCTTTTCCCCTCATATTTCCCTTTTCCCTTCACGTTTTCCCCTCATATTTCCCTTTTCCCCTCATGTTTTCCCACCATTTTCCCCCCTCAGGTTTTCCCGCCTTTTTTCCCCTCACATTTCCCTCCATTTTCTCCTCATATTTCTCTTTTCCTTTCATATTTCCCACACTTTCCCCACATATTTCCCTTTTCCCTTCATGTTCTCCCCTCATATTTCTCTTTTCCCCTCATATTTCCCATTTTCTTTCATGTTTTCCCCTCATATTTCCCTTTTTCCCTCACGATTTCCCACCATTTTTCCCCCTTCATGATTTCCCGCCATTTTTCCCCTCACGTTTGCCGCCATTTTCTCCCCTCACATTTCTCTGCCATTTTTTCCCTCACGTTTTCCTGCCTTTTTCCTCTCATATTTCCCTTTTCCCCTCATATTTCCCTTTTTCCTTCATCTTTTCCCCTCATATTTCCCTTTTCCCCTCAGGTATTCCCACAATTTTCCCCTCATGTTTCCCTTTTCCCTTCATGTTTTCCCCTCACGTTTCCCCTCAAATTTTTGGCCTTTCCCCCTCATGTTTCCCACCCTTTTTCTCCTCATATTTCTGCCCCTTTTCCCCTCAAATTTTTGGCCTTTTCCTCTCATGTTTCCCTCTATTTTCTCCCCTAAAATTTCCCTTTTCCCCTCATGTTTTCCTGCCTTTTTTCACCGCACATTTTCCTGCCATTTCCCCCCCACATTTCCCTCCATTTTCTCCCCTCATGTTTCCCGCCATTTTCCCCTCAAATTTTTGGTCTTTTCCCCTCATATTTCCCTTTTCCCCTCACATTTTCCCCTCTTTTTCCCCTCATGTTTTTCTTCCATTTTCCCCTCACATTTCCTGCCCTTTTCCCCTCAAATTTTTGGTTTCTTCCCCTCATGTTTCCCACCCTTTTCACCTCATATTTCCCTTTTTTCCCCTCATATTTCCCTTTTTTCCCCTCATATTTCCCTTTTTTCCCCTCACATTTCCTTTCTTCCCCTCATGTTTCCCACCCTTTTCACCTCATATTTCCCTTTTTTCCCCTCATATTTCCCTTTTTTCCCCTCACATTTCCCTTTTTTCCCCTCATTTTTTCCTTTTTTCCCCTCATTTTTTCCTTTTTTTCCCCTCATATTTCCCTTTTTTCCCCTCACATTTCCTGCCTTTTTCCCTCATTTTCCTTCAATTTTCCACCATTTTCCCCTCAAAATCCACCCCAAACTGGGACCCCCCCCGACCTTTACTGGGAGCACTGGGACCTTCTGGCTCCGCCCCCTTTTTGTATTTATTAAAGGGTTTTTGGGATAAAATCTCCTTTTTTGGTCATTTTGGGGAAGGGGGGGTTGTGGGAGAGGGTCACATTTCCCTTTTTTCCCCTCATTTTTTCCTTTTTTCCCCTCATTTTTTCCTTTTTTTCCCCTCATATTTCCCTTTTTTCCCCTCACATTTCCCTCCATTTTCCCCCCACATTTCCCTCCATTTTCCCCCCAAATTTCCCTTCATTTTCCCCTCATTTTCTCTCAATTTTCCACCATTTTTCCACCATTTTCCCCTCAAAATCCACCCCAAACTGGGACCCCCCCCGACCTTTACTGGGAGCACTGGGACCTTCTGGCTCCGCCCCCTTTTTGTATTTATTAAAGGGTTTTTGGGATAAAATCTCCTTTTTTGGTCATTTTGGGGAAGGGGGGGTTGTGGGAGAGGGGCTGGCTGAGCCCTAATGAGGTTTTGCTAATTATGTTTATTAATTACAGTGGATAAAATTTAGCATTATTAAAATTATTATAAAAGTAGGTGATTATATAGGTATTTATGACTTAAGGGTAATGTAATAATTAGAGTAATAATAATATGAGAAATAGAATTAAAAATAGAATTTAAAATAGAATTAGAAAACATATGAAAAAATATAATTAAAAATAGAATTAAAAATAGAATTTAAAAATATATGAAAAAATAGAGTTAAAAATAGAATTAAAAATAGAATTAAAAATAGAATTAAAAATAGAATTTAAGAATATATGAAAAAATAGAATTAAAAATAGAATTAAAAATAGAATTTAAAAATATATGAAAAAATAATAGAATTAAAAATGGAATTTAAAATAGAATTAAAACTGGAACAAAAAGTAGAACAAAAAGTAGAACAAAAAATTTTGAAAAATATTATGAAAATTAATGAAAACCACCAAAAAACCCAACAAAAAACACACTGAAAAACAATTTAAAACCAATTAAAATCTATCTCATAATTAATCCAAAAATTAACAATTTTTTATCACCAAATTCCCCTCAAAAATCTGAATTTTCCCCCAAAAAACAACTCCGTCACCGGCGCTTAAGCCACACCCATTTATTGCGAAACAAGCCCCGCCCTCAGCGGAGGAGGGGCAGCAGCAGGAAGGGGAGGAGCCACCCGGGCCCGCCCAGCGATTGGCCCCGCCCCACCGGGCCCTTGATCCCGTCCTTGCGCCCCATTGGCCGCCTGGGAGCCACGTGACCGGCAGCCATCTTGTCTCCGTCAGCCATCTTGTCACCAGCAGCCATCTTGTCCCCGTCAGCCATCTTGTCCCCGTCAGCCATCTTGCCCCCGTCAGCCATTTTGTCACCATCAGCCATTTTGTCCCCGTCAGCCATCTTGTCTCTGTCCGCCATCTTGTCTCCGTCAGCCATCTTGCCCCTGGTGACCATCTTGCCACCGGCGGCCATCTTGTCCCCGTCAGCCATCTTGCCGCTGGTGACCATCTTGCCACCGGCAGCCATCTTGTCCCCGTCAGCCATCTTGTCCCCATCAGCCATCTTGCCCCCATCAGCCATCTTGCCCCCGGCAGCCATCTTGCCACCCGCAGCCCTCTTGCCACTGGTGGCCACGTCACGCTCGGGCGCGGCCGTTCCGGCATCACCAGCACCCGCGTGGTCGCCGGCGGCCATATTGGCCCCACCACCGGCGGCCATCTTGCCGCGGGTGCCATTTTGCCCGCCACCCTCCGCCGTGGCGTTATCGGGCGCGGCCGTGGGGGCGTGGCCGTGCGGCAGCAGCTCCAGCCGGGGCAAATCGGGCGAGAACAAGCTTCTGTCGGCCATCTTGTCGTTGCAGAGGTCGCCGCGGCAACAGGACCCGCTGAGCGACGCCGCGTCGTCGCCGCGCCGCTCGGGGGCGCAGCCGCCATCGGGGACGCAGCCCCGCAGCTCCCGCCAAAAGGTGCGGTTACCTGCGAGGTGGGGGGGGCGGGGTTAACGCACCTGGGCGCGGCCACGCCCAGAAGGGGGCGGGGTTTCCGGGGCTGACCTGCGCGCAGGGTGATGTTGCCGTGGAAACAGGCGCGGAGGTCGCCGTAGCAGTGGACGATGGCGGTCGGGGGGCAGGGCCCGCTCTCGGGGCAGCCATAGCAGCGCAGGCCGTTGGGGGAGGGGTCGGTGGTGTTGGCTGGGGGGGGGGGGGAGGGGTCGCCCCGTACCGGGCAGGGGCGGCTCCCGCTGCCCCCCCAGGGGCAGTTCCCCGTTGCAGCCCGCCCCGGGGCAGTTGCGGCGCCGCTCGAAGGCCACGAGGCCGGGCAGCTGCAGGGCCCTGGCCAGAGCCCCCGGCTGCCCCCGGCCGCAGCCGCGCCAGCCCAGCGTCCACTGCCCGTGGCCTGGGGGTCAAAGGTCAGAGGAGCGGTCATTTTGGGGCATTTTGGGGCATTTTTGGGTCATTTTGGGGTGATTTGGGGTCATGGGGACAGCGCCCCCTGCTGGCCGCATTTTGGGGCATTTTGGGGCATTTTGGGGCATTTTGGGGTGATTTGGGGTCATTGGACAGCGCCCCCTGGTGGCCGCGGCCGCAGCCTGGGGGGTCAGAGGTCACGGGAGTGGTTATTTTGGGTCATTTTGGGGTCATTTTTTTGTCATTTTGGGTCATTTTGGGTCATTTTTTGGTCATTTTGGGGCATTTTTGGTCATTTTGGGGCATTTTTGGTAATTTTTGGGTCATTTTGGGGTCATTTGTGGTGATTTGGGTCATTTTTGGGTCATTTGGGGTAATTTGGGTCATTTTTGGTCATTTTGGGGCATTTGGGGTGATTTGGGGTCATTGGACAGCGCCCCCTGCTGGCCATGGCTGCGGCCAGTCCAGCCCAGCGTCCACTGGCCGTGGCCTGGGGGTCAAAGGTCAGAGGAGCGGTCATTTTTGGGTCATTTTGGGACTTTTTGGGTCATTTTGGGGACATTGGGAGGGGATTGGGAGGGGCTGAGAAAGGGCTCAGGGGGTTTACTGGTTTATACTGGTCCATACTGGTCTATACTGGTTTACACTGGTCCGTACTAGTCGTCATCGTCGCCGCAGCTGAGGCAGCGCAGCGCCCGCGAGCCTGACCCACAGATCAGATCCACCCCATAGATCCTGCCCCATAGAGCTCTGCCCCATAGATCCCTGCCCCATAGATCCCTGCCCCATAGATCACTGCCCCATAGAATCCTGCCCCATAGCGCTCTGCCCCATAGAGCTCTGCCCCATAAACCCTGCCCCACAGATCACTGCCCCATGGATCCCTGCCCCATAGATCCCTGCCCCACAGATCCCAGCCGCCGTCGTCATCGTCACCGCAGCTGAGGCAGCGCAGCGCCCGCGAGCCTGACCCATAGATCAGATCCACCCCATAAACCCTGCCCCATAGATCAGATCCACCCCATAGATCCCTGCCCCATAGATCCCTGCCCCATAGAGCTCTGCCCCATTGAGCCCTGCCCCATAGATCAGTGACCCATAGATCAGGGACCCATAGATCCCTGCCCCATAGAACCCTGCCCCACAGATCACTGCCCCATAGAGCTCTGCCCCATAGAGCCCTGCCCCATAGATCAGGGACCCATAGATCCCTGTCTAATAGATCCCTGCCCCATAGATCAGTGCCCCACAGATCCACCCCATAAATCCCTAACCCATAGATCCTTCACCCCATAAACTGCCCCATAGATCAGTGACCCATAAATCCCACCCTATAGAGCCCTGACCCCCTAAACTGCCCCATAGATCCCTGACCCCATCAACTGCCCCATAGAGCCCTGACCCCATAAATGCCCCATAGATCAATGCCCCATAGATCCCTGCCCCATAGATCCCTGACCCCATAAAAGCCCCAGAGATCCTTTACCCCATAAATCAGTGCCCCACAGATCCCTGCCCCATAGATCC
>NW_024371950.1:0-573 GCF_014805655.1 Passer montanus
TTTTTTTTTTTCCCCCAGTGTCTGCCTGCACTCATCTCTGCATATCCCTGCCTGTTTTACTTCTCTGATTTAGCTTTCTCTCCACCTCTCTTCCTTATTTTACATTTAATTATGATTTTTATAAATTTTCTTGTCCACCACTTGGGATTAGAAGTTAAAATGGACACTTCTGATTTCTGAACTGGCAAAGAAAGAAGGATGGTTTTATGGTTAAGGCAGATGTCCAAGCAATTGTGGTTAATTTCTTGGCTAAGCACATCCTTCCTGTATAAATTGCAACAAAGTACTTAATCCCCTGTCTCACTGCCCTAGCTGCTATCTGGGATGATAATATTCCTTGCCTTTTCACTTCCCATCTGTCTGGTCTGTGTAAGGGCAGGATGTGAGAGGAAGGAAAGGAAATACTCTTCTTCCAACCAGTTTCATGCTTCCAGACGTTGCTGACAGAGCTCTTGCACTCAGGCATGTGAGCTTTTGGTGAAATTTTGGCTGTGCTTGCCTAATCTCACAATAGAGATGGCAATTAGAGTAACAATGAGTTTTGGTGATATAGCTTGTTTCATTGGGCAGTGT
>NW_024371951.1:0-573 GCF_014805655.1 Passer montanus
GAAAAATTGGGAAAAAAATTGGGGAAAAAATCGGGGAAAAATTGGGAAATTTTTGGGAAAAAAATTGGAATTTTTTTGGGTTTTATTGTGATTTTTTTGGTGATTTTTGGGGGTTTTTTTGTGATTTTTTTGGGGTTTTTGGGATTTTTTAAGGAATTTTTGGTGACTTGTGGGATATATTTTTGAGCAATTTCTGGGGATTTGGGGGAAATTTTTGGGATTTTTTGGAGATTTTTGGAGAATTTTTTGGGAATTTTTGGGGGATTTTTTGGGATTTGTTGGGGATTTTGCTGGGATTTTTTGGGAAATTTCTTCAGAATTTTTTCAGAGCTTTTGAGGAGTTTTTGGGGAGTTTTGGAAATTTTAGGCGAATTTTTTGGGGATTTTTTTGGGAATTTTGGGGATTTTTTAAAAAAATTTTGGGGAATTTTTGGAGAATTTTTCAGGATTTTTGTGGGATTTTTTTTATTTTTTGGATAAATTTTTTGGGATTTTTTTTGGGGAATTTTTTGTGATTTTTTGGGGAATTTTTGGGGATATTTTAAAGACGTTTTTGGGGAACTTTTTTGGGAT
>NW_024371952.1:0-573 GCF_014805655.1 Passer montanus
ATAGTTCTGGGGTGGTCCCAGGGTGGTCCTGGGGTGGTCCCGGGGTGGTCCCAGGGGGTCCCAAGATGGTCCCAAGAGGTTCCCGGGTGGTCCCAGGGGTCCCAGGATTGTCCCAAGGGGGTCCCAGGGTGGTCCTGGGATGGTCTCAGGATGGTCCCAAAGGGTTCCCAGGTGGTCCCAGGGTGGTCCCAGGGGTCCCAGGATTGTCCCAAGGGGGTCCCAGGGTGGTCCTGGGATGGTCTCAGGATGGTCCCAAAGGGTTCCCAGGTGGTCCCAGGGTGGTCCCAGGGGTCCCAGGATTGTCCCAAGGGGGTCCCAGGGTGGTCCTGGGATGGTCTCAGGATGGTCCCAAAGGGTTCCCAGGTGGTCCCAGGGTGGTCCCATGGGGTCCCAGGGTGGGCCCAGGGTGGTCCCAGAGGAAACTGGGGTGCTCCCAGGGTGGTCCCAAGGAGTTCCTGGGGTGGTCCCAGGGCGGTCCCAGGATGGTCCCATGGGGATCCCAGGGTGGTGCCAGGATGGTCCCAGGGGGTTCCCAGCGTGGTCTCAGGGTGGTCCCGGGGTGGTCCCGGGGTG
>NW_024371953.1:0-573 GCF_014805655.1 Passer montanus
GGGTCACCACGGGGTCACGGGGTCACCCATGGGGTCATGGTGTCACCCAAAGGTCACCAATGGTCACCCCATGGTCACCCCCAGCTCGAAGCGCTCGTCCTTCAGGGCTGGGGACAGGGGACAGGTCACGGGGTCACGGGGTCACCCACGGGGTCACTGTGTCACCCACGGGGTCATGGTGTCACCCACGGGGTCACCACGGGGTCATGGGGTCACTCACTCAAAGTCCCCAATCCCCCCAGTGTCCCCAAATCTCATTTTCCCCCCAATTTTCCTCCATTTTCCCCCCAATTTTCCCCATTTTTCCCCGATGTCCCCAATCTCCCCAGTGTCCCCAAGGGTCCCCAAATCCAATTTTCCCCAATTGTTCCCCAAATTTTTCCATTTTCCCCCAATGTCCCTGATGTCCCCAATGTCCCCAGTTTCCCAAATCTCATTTTGCCCCAATTTTCCTCCATTTTTCTCCCAAATTTCTCCATTTTTTCCCCAATTTTCCCCATTTTTTCCCCAAATTTTCCCCATTTTCTCCCCCATGTCCCCAAGTGTCCCCAATGTCCCCGCTGTCCCCCCAAT
>NW_024371954.1:0-573 GCF_014805655.1 Passer montanus
GGGACACGGGGACACCGTCAGGGACACGGCGACACCGTCAGGGACACCGTCAGGGACACGGGGACATCGTCAGCGACACCGTCAGGGCCACGGGGACACCGTCAGCGACACGGGGACAGCGCCAGGGACACGGTCAGGGACACGGGGACAGCCTCAGGGACAAGAGGGACACCGTCAGGGACACGGTCAGGGACACGGGGACAGCCTCAGGGACACGGGGGGACACGGTCAGGGACACGGGGGGACACGGGACAGCGTCAGCGACAGGGGGACAGGGACACGGGGACACGGGGGGGACACAGGAACACGGGAAGGACACGGGGACAGCGTCAGGGACACGGTCAGGGACATGGGGGGGACATGGGGACAGCGTCAGCGACATGGGGACACGGGGAGGACACAGGGACACGGGGACAGCGTCAGGGACACGATCAGGGACAGGGCAGCCGGGGACAGCGTAAGGGGCACGGGGACACGGTCAGGGACATGGTCAGGGACACGGGGACAGCGTCAGCGACACGGGAACATGGGGACATGGGACACTGGGGACACAGGGACATGGGGGGGACACAG
>NW_024371955.1:0-572 GCF_014805655.1 Passer montanus
TCGGGGGGCCCCAAAGGCTAGGGGGGCCCTAAAGGCTCGGGGGATCCCAAAGGCTTGGGGACCCTAAAGGCTCAGGGACCCCAAAGGTTCGGGGGACCCCAAAGCCCCGGGGGACCCTAAAGGCTTGGAGGGAACCCAAAGGCTCGGGGGGCCCCAAAGCCTCGGGGGAACCCCAAAGGCTCAGGGATCCCCAGAGCCCCGGGGGGCCCCAAAGCCTTGGGGGGCCTCAAAGGCTCGGGGGGACCCCAAAGGTTCAGGAGACCCCAGAGCCCTGGGGGGCCCCAAAGCCTTGGGGGCCCCAAAGGCTAGGGGACCCCAAAGCCTTGGGGGCCCCAAAGGCTAGGGGACCCCAAAGGCTCAGAGGGACCCCAAAACCTCGGTGACACCAAAGGCTTTGGAGGCCCCAAAGTCTAGGGGGGACCTCAAAGCCTCGGGGGGAGCCCAAAGCCTCGGGGGGCCCCAAAGCCTCGGGGGACCCGAAAGCCTCGGGGGGCCCCAAAGGCTCGGGGGGCCGCAAAGGCTCGGGGGACCCCAGCTCCAGGTGAGCACCGGGAGCGTGCCCGTCCCCCGCC
>NW_024371956.1:0-2859 GCF_014805655.1 Passer montanus
GGGCCCCTGCAGCTGCCCAGGCCACGGTGCTGGGGCCGAGCTCCCCCTGACACAAAGCTGTGACCCCGCAGAGCTGCCGTGACCATGTGGGCGACGATCATGTCCTCGAGCAGGACTGCGGAGCCGGCGCTGCAGATCCTCCTCGATGTGCTGAGCGCCTGGCCAGTGCACAGCCTGTACACCTCCGATGGGGACGACACAGGAGTCTTTGCCCTGGCTGTGAGTGTCTGCAACCGGCCTTGGCCAGCCCCCAGGCCACCTCTCCAGCAGCCAGCTCTCTGTGCTCCCCCCACAGCCGCATCTCCCTGCCTCAGGCACTGGACTGAAAGCTGGCTTAGGGGCAGGGTTCAGGGGCACCAGGCCAGGTGCTCCCTCTGTGTCTCCCCGGCCTCTCCCTCGCACGCTCGGGCCCTGCCACGTGCATGTCCTGGCACTGAGCGTTGTGTCTGGGGGTTTCCTTTCTTGCAGGCAACCATGACACTGTGGCAAGTCTTCAATCTGACGGGGTGCCCACCTGTAGTGCTGGAGTATTTCCCCAGTCTCTTCCTGCGTCTGCTCTTCCAAGCTTACATCAGCACGCAGGATATGCCAGAAGAGGTTGATACCTTCTGGACGGGTTGCCAGGAGCAACACGGCCTCGCTGCCAACCCCAACAGGTGCTCCAGCCCAGTCCTCCCCGTCTCCCCATGCCTCCCATGCCCCCAGGGCCGGAGCCAGGGCTCCCAGCGTCACCTGGGCTTTGCTCTGCACACAGCTTTGCCCTGCAGACCCTGAAGGCCCTGCTCTGCCGAATGCGCTACGAGCACGTGGTGGTGGCAATGGAGCGCAAGTGTGCCTGGGACACGCTGCTCTGTGCCGACACCCACCACTATGCAGTGGGTCTGCTGGCCAGGTGAGACCTCCTTCTCCCCACCGCCCCTCTCCTCTGTGCCTGCAACAGCCCCCACAGTCCCCGTGGTCATGGCTGGCTGGGCCTTGTCACCAAGGGAGGGACGAGCAGACTGGAAAAGAAGGGGAGAGGAGGGTGTCCGGGAACAGCCGCCTCCAAAGCGCCCTCGGGCAGCTCGGGAGAAGCCCAGACCTGTGTCAGCCAGCCCTGGCAGAGGTCTGCCCACCCGGCTCGGGGGTGATGGTGCCTTTTTCTCCCCGCCAGGGAGATGCGCCGTGTCTCCTTCATCTGGTGTTGCAGCATCGCCTCCTGCCTCTTTGACCTGCTCAGCGAAGACATTTCAGACTGGGAACTGCCTGCCCTGGCCTTCTTCGTGGAGGTGAGCCCCATGGCCAGCGCTGCTGAGCTCAGCTGCCTGCCAGCCCCCTGCCCTCCCAGGGACGCAGCTGCCTGGCACGGTGCCCGTGCCCTGTGCTGCTGCCTGGGCTCAGCCCTGTGCACTTCTGAGCTCCTGCCAGCCGGGCACCCCTGTCCCTGCTCTGTGCCTTTCAGGTCCTGGATTGCCTGGACTTGAGTGAATGCGGTGCAAACGTGCTGGAGATCATGACGAGGCACCTGCACAGCGAGTGCAGGGAGATGCGTCGCGTGGCGCTCAGAGGCCTCGTGGTGCTCGCCTCACTGGTGAGAATGAGGCGGCCGCTGAAGCCGTGCTGGCAGCGTGGGGCTGGGACAAGCAGCCCCTTGGCCTCGGCTGGCCTTTGGCAGCTGTGGCAGCTGCTCGCGGCTCTCCAGGCTCGCTGTTCAGCTGCCTGAGCGCTTCAGGACAGGCCTTTGGCCTCTGGGCCCTGCAGCAACAGCAGTGTGGGGTTGCCCTGCCTTGTTTTCCACACAGAATCAGAACGTGTACAGCCTGACTGAAAGCCTTGTGCACCTACTGCGGGATGCGGATGAAGACGTCGTTGAGATGGCCATGATCGTGCTCAGCTTTCTGCTCTTGCACAAAGACCTGGCCATAGCCAGCCCCATCGCCCTGCAGCTGGCTGCGGCGCTCTGGCCGCTCTTTGACAATGTAAGGCTCTGTGCCCCCAGCCACGGGCACTTGGGTGCTGCCTTGGGCCGGGGCGCAGGGGGGCCTGGAGCAGCTAATGCGGAGGAGTTTTGCTTCCTTTCCGACAGGACAACGGCCTTGTGCAGCAGCTCTCCATTCGCCTCTACCAAGTGGTGATGGAATCGGTCGTGGCAAAGGGGAAAAAGGCCCTGAAGAAGCACGTGAGCCAGAGCCTGCTCCCGCTCTTCTTCCACTGCCATGATCAGAACTGGCGTGTGGCACAGGTGAGGCCTCCTGGGCGCTGCTGTCCCCATGGCAGGGGGCTCAGCTGTCTCCCCGCACCCTGGCACCTCAGGGGCTCCAGCCTCCTCCTGGCCTGGGCACAGAGGCGCGGGCCCTGTGGCCTCCTGGGCTGCGGTGCCATCTCTGGGTCTCTGCTGCTCTGCAGGCCTCTCGGGAAACGCTGCTCTTCCTTGCAAGCTGGGGCAGTTTGGGTGGGGTGGGGGTGTCCCCAGGGCACGTGGAGGCGTGTCCTAGGGCTCTTTGTGACACAGGGCACCGTGATCCCCGTGGGATGGGAAGGGACAGTGTGTGCAAGGGTGACCCTTTGTGACACCTTGTGACATAGGTGCTGGCGGTGACGCGGCCACGCCACTGTGCTCGGTGCATGCAACGGGCCAGGACGGGACCGAGCCCTGCTGTGAGGAGCCCCCACACAGCAACTCGTTCCTTGCTGACCCGGAGCTTTTCCAGGGCGTTCTCTGTGCAGGTGACCTCGAGGCCAGGCTGCGGGACTCGGTGACGCGGAGCATTTCCGAAGCGTCTGCCGTCCCTGCGGCCGGTGCCCTCGAGGACAAACTGCGGGACTGACAGTCCCATTTATTTTCTGAGACCTTTCTCTTGCTGGTGGCCTCGAGGACAG
>NW_024371957.1:0-572 GCF_014805655.1 Passer montanus
CAAAGGCTCTTTTAAGAGCCACTACGTGCCCATCAAAAAGAGCTGGAGCACTGCTTGAAATTTTCTTTTAAGTTTACCCCTGATGCTTCGCAATACCGCGAAGTGACAAGTGCTTTTAAAATACTCTCTAGGGGTAGGGTGTAAAGTAGAAGTTGGGAGGAGGGTGATCAGAGAGCCTCGGGCAGGGTGGAGGGGTTTTCACACCCCTGTGGCTGATGGATGTGACACAGCTTTGAGGAGAGAAGGGGGTGGAGGGGCCTCACAGGGACCCTCCTGTGCCTGGGGTCGAGCCGTGCTCAGGAAATTGCACCTGAAACCCCGCCCGGCGCGTTCCAGGCAAGGGCAGGAGCTCCCCGCGTTACCGTGCTCTGTTCCTGTGCTGTGCTGCTGTCCCTCGTTACCGCCACAGCCAACAAAGAGATCCCTTGAGGGGGCTGCCACCCTGCTCCAACAATTCTTAACTCCCGGAACGAGAACAACCATCGCAATAGATCAGCTTTGATGTATATTGTTATACCTGGTATTAAAGCAATGGGCAGCCACGCTGATGGCAGAGGGTGCCTGAGGCTTCT
>NW_024371958.1:0-572 GCF_014805655.1 Passer montanus
ATTAATATCTCTCACACCTTCAATCACTGTATCATCATCATCTTCTAGGCCCAAATTGATTCCATGTAGCTTCAGGTCTGAAGCAGGAGACACTGGAGACAATCCTGAAGCAACTGGCATGAAAGTAGACTCTGAGGATAAAAGGCTGCTGTTTAGTTTGTCTTCATCTGTCTGTACATCTTCGAGGTGTAGCTCCTTGGGAAAGCTTCTTTCATGAAGAAAAGTGTTCTTTACTGCATAGGAATGATCATTGTTTGCACTTGGTCCAACCCAAGAATTCCTCTGGATGACAGGTTCTAGATAGGCAGAAATGCACGTCATAGTGAGAGTATTTCAATAATGTTAATAGTTTGTTTAATTCATAGGGATTCCCAATTTGGTTTTGACAGTTAGCACCTGGGTGGGTAAGATGATCTAACATGTTAGTAATGATGAGCATTATTTCTGTATCAGGACAATATTTACCACAGTAACATCCAAACTTGGCCAACACTGGGTACAAGAAACTGCACAAACTGCACTTCCTTGGAGAATAAACACGTGTAAAATGCAAAAGTCAAAGTAGTAACTCG
>NW_024371959.1:0-572 GCF_014805655.1 Passer montanus
GGGGCGGCGGGGCGGGCGCGGCGGCGGGGCCGTGACCCGGCGCTGCCCCCGCAGCAGAGGATGCAGAGTACATGATCATGCGCTGCCTCTCGCCCTCCCCGGGCACCCCGCAGGGCCGGAGCAGCCCGGGTGAGTGCCACGCTCCATCCACCCCCCTATCTCCTCCTCTACGCGTGGTCTGGGGGGTCCCGGACCCCTCAGCGCCCCGGCACGGCGCTGCCGGTGCCGCTTTTCCCCGCAGGCTGCAGGAGCGCGGATGCAGCGGGGGGCAGAGGCTGCGAGAGCCGCCCGGGCAGCGCCCCGAGCCCGCACGGAGCGGTGAGAGGGCCTGGAGGGGCTCGGGGGGGTGGGAGAGGGGCCCGGCCATGCCAGGGATGGCACCGCCGGCCCATCTTGCTCTCAGGGGGGGTCCAACCAGGCTGGAAGGTTTTTTGGTGCCCACCCGCCCCCGGCAGTGACCTGGGGACCCTGCGAGGTTGCCCGGGGGCAGCGCCTTTGGAACACCCCTTGTGCCCCCAGAACAAGGAGCCGGGCGTCCCCCCGGCCCCCCCAGGAGCCGACGACTCCTACGA
>NW_024371960.1:0-486 GCF_014805655.1 Passer montanus
GCCAGCATCTGGGGAGGGAGGGGTTAAACGGGTTAAACTGGGTTAAACTGGGATGGACTGGGGGCACCTGGGGTCACGGGCTGCGCCCGCCTCGGCGTCCTCGGCCAGCATCTGCACAGGAAAGGGTTAAACCCGTTAAACTGGGGGAAACTGGGATGGACTGGGGCACCTGGGGTCACCTGAGACAGAATAAACTGGGTTAAACTGGGATGAACTGGGTTAAACTGGAATGAACTGCTCTGCCCGCCTCGGCGTCCTCGGCCAGCATCTGGGGAGGGAAGGGTTAAACCCGTTAAACTGGGTTAAACTGGGATAAAATGGACAAACTGGGATGAACTGGGAGGGAGGCGTCCTTGGCCAGCACCTGGAGAGGGAAGGGTTAAAGTGGTTAAACTGGAAGGATCCAGCTGTGCCCAGGTGCCCCAGGTGTGTGCCCAGGTGTGTGCCAGGTGTGCCCAGGTGTGCCCAGCTGTCCCCCGGGGTGTG
>NW_024371960.1:1906-3496 GCF_014805655.1 Passer montanus
CCATCCCGCTGCGGCCGCGCCCCCGGCCTCGGCCCGGCCCCTTGCCCCGGCCCCGGGCACCGCGGCCCCGGCCCCAGCCTGGGGAGTGGGAATTGGGAATTTGGGATTTGGGATTGGGGATTTGGGATTGGGAATTCCCAGGCCCGGCCTCGGCCCGGCCCCTTGCCCCGGCCCCGGGCACCGCGGCCCCGGCCCCACCCTGGGAACGGGATTTGGGATTGGGAATTTGGGATTGGGAATTCCCAGGCCCGGCCTCGGCCCGGCCCCTTGCCCCGGCCCCGGGCACCGCGGCCCCTGCCCTGCCCTGGGAATGGGATTGGGGATTTGGGAATTTGGGATTTGGGATTTGGGATTGGGAATTTGGGATTGGGAATTCCCAGGCCCGGCCTCGGCCCGGCCCCTCGCTGCCCCGGCCCCGGGGACCCCGGCCCCAGCCTGGGAACGGGATCGGGATCGGGAATTGGGAATTTGGGATTATGGGATTTGGGATTGGGAATTGGGCTGGGATTTAGGCTGGAATTTCGGCTGAGTTTAGGCCTGGAAATGGGATTGGGATTGGGATTTGGGATTGGGAATTGGGATTTGGGCTGGAATTTGGGCTGAGTTTAGGCTGGGTTTAGGCCGGGTTTAGGCTGGGATTTGGGGAAGGTTTAGGCTGGGATTTAGACTGGATTTAGGCTGGATTTGGGCTGGGTTTAGGCTGGGATCAGGCCAGGTTTAGGCAGTCCCCTCTCACCACGGCCGTGCTCCAGGGCTGGGATTTGGGGCAGGTTTAGGTTGGGATTTGGGCCGGGTTTGGGCCGGGTTTGGGCCGGGTTTAGGCCGGGTCTAGGCAGTCCCCACTCACCGCGGCCGCGCTCCAGGGCAGGGATTTGGGGCAGGTTTAGGCTGGGATTTGGCTGGGATTTGGGGCAGGTTTGGGCCGGGTTTGGGCCGGGTTTAGGCCGGGTTTAGCCCAGGTTTGGGCCGGGTTTGGGCCGGGTTTGGGCCGGGTTTGGGCCAGGTTTAGCCCAGGTTTGGGCCGGGTTTGGGCCGGGTTTAGCCCAGGTTTAGCCCAGGTTTAGGCCAGGTCTGGGCAGTCCCCGCTCACCGCGGCCGCGCTCCTTGCTGCGCCGGTACTGCGACAGCTCCTTGGCGTAATCGTCAAAGTCGTCGTCGCCCAGCGGCTCCTCGGGGTCGCAGTACTGGGAAAACGGGAATTCCGTGGGAAATCCCGTGGGGATTTTGTGGGAATTCCGTGGGAATCCCGTGGGAAATCCCGTGGGAATCCCGTGGGAATGGGGTGGGGTCAGACCCCGGGATGGGGCTGGAATTCCCTCAGGAATCTCGGGATGGGGTGGGAGTTATGGGATGGGAAGGCCAGGGTTGGGTCAGAATTCCCCCCAGGAATTCCTGACTCCCAGGACAGGCTCAGCATTCCCAGGGAACCCCTGGGACCCTCAGGACGGGCTCAGAATTCCCAGGGAACACCCGGAATTCCTGGAATTCCCAACCCCCAGGACAGTCTCAGCATTCCCAGGGAATTCCCGAACCCCAGGACAGTCTCAGCATTCCCGGGGAATTCCCAAACCCCCGGGCAGGCTCGGCATT
>NW_024371960.1:4826-5732 GCF_014805655.1 Passer montanus
AAAATTCCCCAAAATTCCCAGGTTTTAGTGCCTTGCGCGGCAACTGGGAGTACTGGTGGGACTGGGAATGGGATGGGAGAGGTTGGGATCCAAAATTCCCAAAAATTCCCCCAAATTCCCAGGTTTTAGTGCCTTGCGCGGCAACTGGGAGTACTGGTGGGACTGGGAATGAACAGGGAGGGGTTGGGATCCAAAATTACCCAAAATTCCCAAAAATTCCCCAAAATTCCCAGGTTTTAGTGCCTTGCGCGGCAACTGGGAGTACTGGTGGGACTGGGAATGAGATGGGAGAGGTTGGGATCCAAAATTCCCAAAAATTCCCCCAAATTCCCAGGTTTTAGTGCCTTGCGCGGCAACTGGGAGTACTGGTGGGACTGGGAATGAACAGGGAGGGGTTGGGATCCAAAATTACCCAAAATTCCCAGTTTTTAGTGCCTTGGGATGGGACTGGGAGTACTGGTGGGACTGGGAACGGCATGGGAGAGGTTGGGATCCAAAATTCCCCAAAATTCCCAAAAATTCCCCAAAATTCCCAGGTTTTAGTGCCTTGGGATGGGACTGGGAGTACTGGTGGGACTGGGAACGGACAGGGAGAGACTGGGATGAGGAATTCCCAAAAATTCCCCGTTTCCATTCCCAGTGTTCCCAGTATGACTCACGGAGCAGACCAGGCTGTACTCCCGGCTTTTCCCAGTGCCCATTCCCAGTTTCCTCTCCCAGTATTCCCAGTGTTCCCAGTAAGACTCACGGAGTAGCCGGGGCTGCACTCCCGGCATTTCCCAGTGCCCATTCCCAGTTTCCATTCCCAGTTTCCATTCCCAGTATTCCCAGTATGAATCACGGAGCAGACCGGGCTGCACTCCCGGCATTTCCCAGTGCCCATTCCCAGTTTCCATTCCCAGTTTC
>NW_024371960.1:6686-17874 GCF_014805655.1 Passer montanus
ACTGGTTTACTCACGGAGTAGCCGGGGCTGTACTCGCGGTACTTGCGGTGTCCCTTCTCCCCGGGGCTGAAGTCGGAGTCGTCGCTCAGATCCGACAAATCCTCGCTGGAGGAGGCGTGCCGCTGGAAATCCGGGAATGTCAGCCCAGAATTCCCTGCCCAAGCCTGGGATTCCAACCTAACCCCTGGAATTCCCTTCCCAGATCCTGGAATTCCAACCTAACCCCTGGAATTCCAACCTAACCCTTGGAATTCCAACCTAACCCCTGGAATTCCCTTCCCAGATCCTGGAATTCCAACCTAACCCCTGGAATTCCCCTTCCCCACACTGGAATTCCCAAATTTCCTGGGAAAACCCTGGGAAAATCAGCCCTGAGCCCTTCCCAGAGCCTGGAATTCCCTTCCCAGACTCCGGAATTCCCTTCCCAGATCCTGCAATTCCAACCTAACCTCTGGAATTCCAACCTAATCCCTGGAATTCCCTTCCCAACCCTGGAATTCCCTTCCCAACCCCTGGAATTCCATCCCAATTTTGGCAGGATTTAAGCAATCTCCAATGGGAAGGAGCCCAGAAAAAGCCTGGGAACCCCCAAAATTCCAAATTCCAGGGCGGAATTAAAAAATGGATTTTTCCTGGAATTTGAGGGAAATTCTCACATAAATCCCAGCGTTACAACTCAAAAAATTGGGATTTGGGCAGGATTTAAGTGATTTCCAGTGGGAAAAAACGAGGAAAAACTCAGACCCCCTCCCAAAACCCCAAACCTTCCCAACCCTGGAATTCCCTTCCCAACCCCTGGAATTCCATCCCAATTTTGGCAGGATTTAAGCAATCTCCAATGGGAAGGAGCCCAGAAAAAGCCTGGGAACCCCCAAAATTCCAAATTCCAGGGCGGAATTAAAAAATGGATTTTTCCTGGAATTTGAGGGAAATTCTCACATAAATCCCAGCGTTACAACTCAAAAAATTGGGATTTGGGCAGGATTTAAGTGATTTCCAGTGGGAAAAAACGAGGAAAAACTCAGACCCCCTCCCAAAACCCCAAATTCCAGGTGGGAACTAAAAAATGGATTTCTCCTGGAATTTGAGGAAAATTCTCATGAAAATTTGAGTGTTAGAACACAAAAAAATTGATTTCTCCTGGAATTTAAGGGAAATTCTCACATAAATCCCACCATCACAACACAAAAAATTGGGATTTTGCAGGAATTAAGCGATTTCCAATGGGAAAAACCATGAAAAAAATGGAAAACCCCCCAAAAAAACCCCTAAAAAAAGCCGAAAAAACCCAGAAACACCCGGAAAAAGCCCCAAAAAACGTGGAAAATCCCGGATTTTCCCCCGAATTCCACGGGAATCGCCCACCTTGTGCTTGGATTTCCTCTTCTTCTTGGACCTCCTCTTGTCCTTGTCCTTGCGGCGCTTGCGCTTGAGGCGCCGGTGGCCGCGCTCCTCGGGGGAGGCGCTGCGGCGCCGGGAGCGGGAACGGGAGCGCGGGGCCGCGGGGGCCTCGTCGCCCCCGTCGTCCTCCAGCTCGCCCTCCTCCAGCTCCCCATCCTCCCTGGGGGAAAATATGGGGATTTGTGAGGTTTTGGGGGGGAAAATGGGGGTTTTCTGAGAAAAAATGGGATTTTTCAGTGAAAAAATGGGATTTTTATGGGGTTTTTGGGGGAAAATCGCAATAATTGGATGGGGTTTGCAGAGGAAAATGGGAATTGTGGATCCTCCTGTGGCTCCTCATCCTCCCTGTGGGAAAAACGGGGATTTTAGGAGGTTTTGGGGGAAAAAATGGGGTTTTCAGTGAAAAAACGGGATTTTTCGGGAAAAAAAATGAATTATAAAAAATATAATTGAGAAAAACAAGGTCATATCAGAACAAGGAGAAGAAAATTACCAAGGAAAAGAAAAGGAAGATGAACACAGAAGAAAAATGAGACAGAAATTCTATGGAGGAAGCTATGTCATCTTTTTAAGACAGTGCTTTGAAAATGTGTTCTACATTGTAAAATCCTTTCTTATTAGCTTCCAAAAGAATTACATATCCCCATCCATTAATATAAAACTTCTTTCATACTATTTACATAAAACTAAACCGTTGATTGTTGCTCTGGAAATTGCTTTTTTCCATTAGTAGAATGTCTGTAATCCATCTTATCACATCACTTTTAAGAAAAAAATATTTTCAGTTGTGTTCATCTTTTATTAACTGGAACACATTTCTCATCCTCCCTGTGGGAAAAACGGGGATTTTAGGAGGTTTTGGGGGAAAAAATGGGGTTTTCAGTGAAAAAACGGGATTTTTCGGGAAAAAAAATGGGGTTTTTGGGGGGAAAATGGCAGGAATTGGATGGGGTTTGGGGAGGAAAATGGGAATTGTGGATCCTCCTGTGGCTCCTCATCCTCCCTGCAAAAATAACGGGGATTTTAGGGGGTTTTGGGGGAAAAAATGGGGTTTTTCGGGGAAAAAATGGGGTTTTTTGGGAAAAAATGGGATTTTTATGGGGTTTTTGGGGGAAAATGGCAGGAATTGGATGGGGTTTGGAGAGGAAAATGGGAATTGTGGATCCTCCTGCAGCTGCACATCCTTTCTGGGGGAAAAATGGGAATTTTCAGGGGAAAAAATGGGGTTTTTTGGAAAAAAAATCGGGTTTTTTGGGGAAAAAATGGGATTTTTATGGGGTTTTTGGGGGAAAATGGCAAGAATTGGGTGGGGTTTGGGGAGGAAAATGGGAATTGTGGATCCTTGTGCAGCTCCTCATCCTCCCTGAGAAAAAATAATGGGGTTTTATGGGGTTTTGGGGGAAAAAAATGGGAATTTTTGGGGGAAAAAATGGGATTTTTCAGGGAAAAAATGGGATTTCAATGGGTTTCTTGGGGGGAAAATGGCAGGAATTGGGTGGGGTTTGGAGAGGAAAATGGGAATTGTGGATCCTCCTGCAGCTGCACATCCTTTCTGGGGAAAAATGGGAATTTTCAGGGGAAAAAACGGGGTTTTTTGGAAAAAAAATCGGGTTTTTTGGGGAAAAAATGGGATTTTTATGGGGTTTTTGGGGGAAAATGGCTGGGCACACTGGGACACCTGGGGCACACTTGGGCACCCCTGTGACACATGTGGCACACCTGGGCACCTCTGCGACACATGTGGGCATACCTGGGACACACCTGGGGCACACCTGGGACACATCTGAGCACAGCTGGGACACACCTGGACATACTGGGACACCTGACGCGCACCTGGGGCACACTTGGGCACCCCTGTGACACATCTGGGCATACCTGGGACACACCTGGGGGACATCTGAGCACACCTGGACACACTGGGACACCTGAGGCACAGCTGGGGCACACCTCAGACAGCTGGGGACAGCTCAGGGACACCTGAGCACACCTGAGCACACCTGGAGCACACCTGGACACACTGGGACACCTGAGGCACAGCGGGGGACAGCTGGGGCACACCTCAGACAGCTGGGGGACACCTGGGACACATCTGAGCACACCTGGGGACAGCTGGGACACACCTGGGCACACCCGGGGGACATCTCAGCACACCTGGACACAGCTGGGGACACCTAGGACACACCTGGGGCACAGTGGGGTACCCCTGGGGACACCTGGGCACAGCTGGGGATGCCGGGGACATACCTGGACACAGCTGGGGCACAATGGGGTACCCCTGGGGCACACCTGGGGATTGCTGGGACACACCTGGGACATACCTGGGCACAGCTGGGGACCCCTGGGGCACACCTGGACACAGCTGGGGCACAATGGGGTACCCCTGGGGCACACCTGGGCACATGTGGGGACACCTGGGCACAGCTGGGGATGCCTGGGACATGCCTGAGAACAATTGGGGCACAGCTGGGGCATACCTGGGCACAGCTGGGACATACCTGGGCACAGCTGGGTACCCCTGGGGCACACCTGCACAGTTGAGACACACTTGGGCACACCTGGGACACACCTGGGAACAACTGGGGCACAGTTGGGCACCCCTGGGGACACAGCTGAGACACAGCTGGGGATGCCTGGGACACACCTGGGCACATCTGGGGCACACCTGCACAGTTGAGACACACTTGGGCACACCTGGGGATGCCTGGGACACACCTGGGGACACCTGGGACACACCTGGGGACACCTGGGGCACAGCTGGTACATATCTGGGGACACCTGGGACACACCTGAGCACAGCTGGGGATGCCTGGGACACACCTGGGCACAACTGAGGACACCTGGGCACCCCTGGGGCACACTGGAACACATGTGGGGTACACCTGGGACACACCTGGGACATACCTGGGCACAGCTGGGGCACAGCTGGGCATACCTGGGACACACCTGGGGACCCACCTGGACAAACCTAGGGACAGCTGAGCACACCTGGACACATCTGGGGACAGCTGGACATATCTGGACACACCTGGGGATACCTGGGACACACCTGGGGACACCTGGACACATCTGGGACACACCTGGGCACAGCTGAGCACACCTGGACACACCTGGGGACCCACCTGGACAAACCTAGGGATAGCTGAGCACACCTGGACACATCTGGGACACACCTGGGGACAGCTGGACACATCTGGACACCCCTAGACACACCTGGGGACACACCTGGGGACAGCTGAGCACACCTGGACACTCCTAGACACACCTAGGGACAGCTGAGCACACCTGGACACATCTGGGGACCCCTAGACACACCTGGGGCTCACCTGGACACACCTGGGGACACACCTGGGGACAGCTGAGCACACCTGGACACTCCTAGACACCCTCCCTTAATTTGCTTTTTTTTTTTTCACTAAAACTTTCCCCAAACTCCCTGAATTTACTTTTTTCTCCCTAAAAATTCACTTTTTCCCCTAAAAATGCTCCCAAAATTCCCTTATTTCAACTTTTTTTCTAAAAATACCCCCTGGATTCCCCTTTTTATCCTAAAAAACATCCCCAAATTCCCTTAATTACCCTTTGCTTCCTAAAAACACCCCCAAACTCCTCAGATTTATCTTTTTTCCCCAAAAATTCATTTTTTTCCTAAAAAAACCCCTAAAAATTCACTTTTTTCCCCTAAAAATATCCCCCAAACTCCCTCTTTTCCCTACAAACACCCTTTAAACTCCCTGAATTCACTTTTTTCCCCTAAAAATTCACTTTTTTCCCTAAAAAAATCCCCAAAGTCACTTTTTTTTCCTTAAAAACACTCTCAAAACTCCCCAAATTTACTTTTTTTCCTACAAATTCCCCCAAAACCTCCCTGATTTCACCTTTTTTTTCTCTTTTTCTCACATTATTTGGGTTGAACTATCAAAAAAAAATGGAAATCCCAGAAATGGCTCAAAGTTGTTTTGGGGAGGGGTCCCAAAAAGTGGAAAAAGGGGATTTTTGGGGGCAGATTTGGAGATTTTGGAACATTTGAAATCCCTGCAGGGACCCTCCAAACTTTCTGATCCAAATTTGGGGGATTTTAAGGAAATAAATGGAATTTTTGGGAGGGAATAAAGAACTTATTAAGGATCACCCCCCCCCAAAAAAATAAAATCCCCCGAAATTTGGGTTAACCCCCCCCAGCACCCAAATATTCCTTAAAAAATAATTAAATCCCCACAAAAAAAAAACCAAAAACCCAACTAGAGCCCCCCTCTGGGAGTAAAAGTTCCTCAAAAGGAGCTGAACCCCTAAAATCCCCCCAAATTAGGATTTAAATCCCCATAAAAAGGGGTTAAACCCCCCAAAAAGGGTCTAAAACCCCCAAAAAAGGGGTTAAACCCCTTTAAGTACCCTAAATATCCCTAAAAAAAGGGTTAAATCCCAAAAAAGACCCCAAAAAAACCCTAAATCCCCCCAAAAACCCAACTAGAGCCCCCCTCTGGAAGTCAAAGTTCCCCAAAAGGAGCTGAAACCCTAAAATCCCCCTAAATTAGGATTTTAACCCCAAAAAGGGGTCAACACCCCCCAAAAAAGGTCTAAAATCCCCCAAAATAGGAGTTAAACACCCAAAAAGGGTCTGAATTCCCCCAAAATAGGGGTTAAACCCCCAAAAATGGTCTGAAATCCCCCAAAATAGGGGTTAACCCCCCAAAAAGGGTCTAAAATCCCCTAAAATAGGGGTTAACCCCCCAAAAAGGGTGTGAAGTCCCCCAAAATAGGGGTTAACCCCCCAAAAAGGGTCTGAATTCCCCCAAAATAGGGGTTAAACCCCCAAAAAGGGTCTGAATTCCCCCAAAATAGGATTTAAACCCCCAAAAAGGGTCTGAATTCCCCCAAAATAGGATTTAAACCCCCAAAAAGGGTCTGAATTCCCCCAAAATAGGGGTTAAACCCCCAAAAAGGGTCTAAAATCCCCTAAAATAGGGGTTAACCCCCCAAAAAGGGTGTGAAGTCCCCCAAAATAGGGGTTAACCCCCCAAAAAGGGTCTGAAATCCCCCAAAATAGGGGTTAACCCCCCAAAAAGGGTCTGAAATCCCCCAAAATAGGGGTTCAACCCCCAAAATAGGGTGTAAAACCCCCCAAACCTTGAGATCACCCCCAAAAATGAGTTTTAGTCTTCCCTATTAAGAAATTCAAGCCCCTCCCCAAAAGCAATCCCCTAAAAAAGGGGCAGGAACCCCTCAGGGAGGACTCAAACCCCCCAAAATTTGGGTGAAGCCCCCCCAGCACCCCCCAAAATTGACCTAAATCCCCCCCTCAGGGATCAGCCCTCAAAAATCCCCCCAAAATGTCCCCAAATCCCCTCAGGCCCACCCCGAGGCCTGCACTGCCTTCATCCCCTCTTGGTCCGGCGCGCCGGACCGACCCCCAGCCACACAGAGAAGGCGCTCGGGAGAGGCGGTTACTGGACCTTTCGTCCGGGCCGTGATGGTGGCCTTGGAGCGGCGGCGGCGGCCGGGGGAGGCTGCAGCTGCCGTGGCAGGACGGAGAAGGGGGAGTGCAGTGCGGGCTGGGGGGGGAGGCGGCGGCGGCGGGGGGGACACTCGGGCTCTCCACGGCCATGGGCAACGGGCAGGGGGTGGAGAACGGGGGGCACAGTCACTGAACGGCGCGGGGGGCTCGGCCCGGCGGCTCCTCCGCCCGCGCCCCGCGCTGCGCGGGCGGACACACAAAATGGCGCCCGCCCTGAGGCAGCGCCCCGACGGCCGCCGGAAACAGCCGAGCGCCGCCGGAAACAGCCGAGTGCTGCCGCTTCGGAGGGTGCCGAAAGGTGGCGGGGATGCACGAAGTGCTCGTCGGGTTTTTCCGGTTGATGCCGAGCGTCTCCGAAGCTCTCCGGATTCTCACGGCGTTCTCCGAATGTGTCCGGAAGTCTTCGTATGTGGGAAATCTTCTTAAAGAGTTTTAGCGTGAAATTTTAGGGGAAGAAAGTTTTATAAGGAGATTTGGAGTCTTTTCCCCTCACGGATTGGTCTTTCCCGACCCAAAACCCCTCCCAAATCCACGGTGCCCGTTGATGATTGGACTCAATGTTCTCCCAAAATCCTCTTCCCGCCTGGAGTTCAGCTCAGGACAGGGAATTTCCACTGGTCACGAGATGTTTCTCCACATGCAAATGTCGCTCGGCATAAAAAAAACCACCAAACCCCCGAAATATCGCGAATTTCCTGAGTTTATAGGAAAATTGTGCGAGGTGAGAGGAGCGGGAAGGGATGTGCGTGTGACTTGGGGAAAAAACAACATAGATTTTATAAAACCAGGAGAAAACAACCTCCAAACCCCCGATTTTTCTAATTATTGACGGGGTTTTTGCACCGGTTTGGCCGCTTCGTTCCTTTGGGATGGGGAAATCCTGGGATTTCCGCGAAGTTCTCAAGACTCTCCGAGTGTTGCCGAAGTTCTCCGACGCGTTCCGAAGACCTCCGAAGGTTGACGAAGGCGCGCTCGGAACGTTTCCGAAAGTCTCCTAAACGAGGCTGACGGAGATTGACGAAGCCGATGGGGGATGGCGGGAACGCCCGCAATGGGAGGAGGACGAGTCCATCTGAGTGTGGAAAGAGGGGGGGAAACGACACCGAGGCCGACGGAGATTGACGAAGCGATGGGGGACGGCGGGAACGCCCGCAATGGGAGGAGGACGAGTCCATCTGAGTGTGGAAAGAGGGGGGGAAACGACACGGGTTGTGCCACACGGCGCACGGGCAGGGCCCCAAAACCCGTGACCACGGCCTCACGCCGTCACACCGGGGTGAAACGGCGGCAGAAAAAAAATTCTGGTCGTTCTTTTCTCCTGAGGGGCCGCGGGTACCGGGAGCGCATTCGGTGCGTCCCCCCCCCTCCCGGAGGGATGTGGAGCGGCGGCGGGCGCGGGGCTTTGCGCGGGCCGCCAGGGGGCGCCGCGAGTTGCGTGAGGGGCTTTGAGGGGCCGTGAGGGGTCTGGGGGTCGTGAGGGGCTTTGAGGGGCCTGGAGGGGCTTTGATGGCCCGTGAGGAGCTGTGAGGTGTCCAGAAGGGGTTTGAAAGCTCACAGGGGCTTTGAGGGGTCGTAAGGGGCTTTGAGTGATCCTGAGGGGGGTCTCGGGGGCCGCCGCGATGGTGGAGAAGGACGAGTCCAGCCCTGGAGGCATCAGCGAGGAGGAGGCGGCTCAGTACGACCGGCAGATCCGGCTCTGGGGGCTCGAGGCCCAGAAACGGTCGGTGGGGCTGGAGGGGGTTGTGTGGGTGTCTCTATATGGGCTTTGGGGGCCATCTGGGGAGGGGGTAAGAACCCTGCAGGAATTACAGGAGCTCCACAGGAGCTTTAAGGGGGCTCTGTAGGGGCTCTTGGGGGTCCCTGTAGGGATCTGGGGGTCCCCATAGAGGTTTGGGGTGGCTCTATAGGGGTCTGGCGGTCCCCATGGAGGTTTGGGGTGGCTCTGTAGGGGTCTGGGGGTCCCTATGGGGGTTTGGGGTGGCTCTATAGGGGTCTGGGGGTCCCTGTGGGGGTTTGGGATGGCTCTGTAGGGGTCTGGGGGTCCTTATTTGATCTTGGGGGGTCCCCACAGGGTTTAGGGGTCGCTCTGTAGGAGTTTTGGGGTCCCACATCCCCGTTCTGTAGGGTTTCCTGGAGGATAAATCCTGTTTTCTCCCGGGATCCCCTCACAGGTTACGGGCGTCGCGGGTGCTGCTGGTGGGGCTGCGTGGGCTGGGGGCCGAGGTGGCCAAAAATCTCATCCTGGCCGGGGTCAGGGGCCTCACCCTGCTGGACCACCAACAGGTGAGGGGGGCATGCACCTGGGGACACACCTGGATTGTGGGAATACCCCAAAATGTGGGAATTTCACCTCCTCCATCTCTCAGGAGCATCCTCAAAACATGGGGGTTTCATCACCTCCACCCCTGGGTTTTTTCCCCTCACAATCATCCCCAAAATGTGGGGGTTTCATCACCTCTGTCCCTCAGGAACGTCCTGAAAATGTGGGAATTTCACCTCCTCCATCCCTCAGGAACATTCCCAAAATCTAGGAGTTTCATCCTCTCCACCCCTGGGGTTTCCCCCTCACAAACATCCCCAAAATGTGGGAATTTCACCTCCTAACCCTGGGATAGACCCCAAAACCAAACCCCAAACGGGCCCGGCTGGAGCCGCCTGAGACCACCATGGTCAAAAAGGTCAGTGATCCCAAACCCTAAAAACCCAAAAACACCGATACAGACCCCAAAAACACCGATACAGACCCCAAAAACACCAATAGAGACCTCAAAATCCTGGGATATGACCCCAAAATCCTGAGATATGACCCCAAAACCCTGGAATAAAACCCGGGATAGACCCCCAAAAACCCTGGCATGGATCCCAAAAACCTCTGCTGCTTCCTTCATTCTTTGGTGGCCCAAAGAGCTTCCAGGGTGGCCCCAAATCCCTTTTGGGGTGCCCCAAATCCCTCCCCAGTGTCCCCCACCCCTCTCTGTCCCCTCCCAGCTGGAATTTCCTGCCCCAGGGTTTTGGGATTCCTTTGGGATTCCTTTGGGATTCCTTTGGGATTCCTTTGGGGTTCCTGGGGTGCTGGGAATGTCCCCTGGGAATGTCCCCAAATGCCACCAGGAGCAGCTGCCGGGCCCTGATCCCCTGGGAATTCCTCGGGATGAGGTTTTGGGATCCTGATCCCCTGGGAATTCCTGGGGACGAGGTTTTGGGATTTGATCCCCTGGGAACTCCTCGGGATGAGGTTTTGGGATTTGATCCCCTGGGAATTCCTGGGGACGAGGTTTTGGGATCCTGATCCCCTGGGAATTCCTGGGGACGAGGTTTTGGGATCCTGATCCCCTGGGAATTCCTCGGGACGAGGTTTTGGGATCCTGATCCCCTGGGAATTCCTAAAGGACAAGGTTTTGGGATTCCAGAGCCCCCAGATGGGGCTGGGCTTTGCCCCTGAGAATTTCCCAATTCCTGAGCCCGTGGGGTTGGGAGAATTCCCCATTTTCTGTTCCTCTAAAATTGGGAGAATTCCCCATTTTCCCGTCCCTCTGTGGGAGCAGAATTGCCAATTCCTGTTCTCCTGAAATTAGGAGAATTCCTAATTTCCTGTTCCTTTAAACTGGGAGAATTCCCAACTCCCTGTTCCCCTTTTTTCCCCAAAACCTCCCTTTTTCCCCAAAAACCCCATTTTTCACCCCAAAATCCGTCTTTTCCCAAAAAAAAATCCTTGTTTTTTCCCCCAAAATCCTTGTTTCTTCTCCCCAAAATCCCTGTTTTTCCGCTCAAATCCCCCATTTTCCCCCCAAAATCCCCCTTTTTTCCCTAAATCCCCCGTTTTCCCCCCAAAATCCCCTTTTCTCCCAAAATCCCCGTTTTCCCCCCCTGCAGCGGCTGCAGTTCTGCGCGCTGCGGGATTTCCATCCTCTGCCCACACCCCAAATCCCCTTTTTTTCCCCCAAAATCTCCTGTATTTTCCCCAAAATCTCCTATATTTTCCCCCAACCCCCCCTTTTTTCTCCCAGAATGCCCATTTTTTCCCCTGAAATCTCCTATTTTTTCCCCAAAAATCCCCATTTCTTCTCCCCAAATCCCCTTTTTTCTCCCAAAAAAACCCCATTTTTTTTTCCAGAATGCCCCCTTTTTCCCCAAAATCCCCCCGTTTTTCCCCAAAATCTCCTATATTTTCCCAAAATCTCCTATATTTTTGCCCAAACCCCCCCATTTTTACCCCAACCCCCCTGTGTTTCCCCCCCTGCAGCGACTGCAGTTCTGCGCGCTGCGGCATTTCCA
>NW_024371961.1:0-572 GCF_014805655.1 Passer montanus
CCCCCGGTGCCCGCGGCGGGCAGGGCTGGGGGCGATGCCCGGACGGAGGGGCTGCCTTGGTACCTCGGTGCCTGCACTCCCGGTGCCGGTATGGTAACCCCAGGCTGCTTTCTGTGCCCGAAATTCCGTGCACTTTGCTCTCCCCATCTCTGCTGCCGCCGGGAGGATGTGTTTAACCTTGTGGCAGAGCCCGTGTCCGGTGTGCGGTCCCTGGGGTGCTGGGGCAGGGTGTCAGGCTTTGTCACCGCCTTCTGGGGTCACACATCAGCGCCTCCTGTCCCTGACCTGAGCGCATCCCTCCTGCCCAGCAGCACTGGAACCTCCCGGGCAATCCCCCTGTGGCTCCTGAGCAGGGCTGTGATGCACAGAAAACTGTGTGGAAGCTGTTTTGGCAAGGGAATTTGCGTGTGGTTATTTGGGATAATCGGGACTTTTTTTATGTGGGGGCTGCAGACAAAATCCCTGCAGCCATGTGCAGCCAGGTCTGGGATGTGTGGAAATCTCTGGGAGCTGTCAAGCCCCAGGTGCTGCTGCTGTAGAGCAGTTTGGGAACCTGTCCCCGTGCTTGGTAG
>NW_024371962.1:0-609 GCF_014805655.1 Passer montanus
TTGCAGGAGGCGCTTGGGATTCTCAAAGCCACCTGAGTTTGTGGTGGTGCCAGCTTAGTTCAGGGAGCCATCCTGCACCATGCGGATTCTTTGCAGGCAGCCGGCCATGTTGGCCCACTGGACCCTGTACACTCAATACCAACCTTTTCCCCAGGAAACAAAACTCACCAGTCCATGTTCTAGATCTCATTTTGCAGGAGGCACTTGGGATTCTCAAAGCAGCCTGAGTTTGCGGTGGTGGCAATGTGAGTGCTGGTAGGCATCCTGCGCTGTAGAGAACCTCAGCAGGCTGTCCGCCTCTCGGGGCCACAGGCCCCTGAACAAAAATGCCGGCCTTCTCCCTAGGAAACAAAACTCATCACCCCAGGTTCCCAATCCCATTTTACAGAAGGTTCTTGGGACTCTCATAGCAGCCTGAGTTTGCAGTGCTGTCATTATTTGACACCACCTTAGAACATTTCTTATATGCAATATCTAAGCAGGACTCAGAGACTTTTTGGTTTTTCTCAGCTGCTAATTGTTCAACTCATCATGATTCTTTTCCCTGCTATGTTTTCCCCATGATTCTTTTCCTTGAAGGTTCCATAGTACATCAACCATATTTTTGTG
>NW_024371963.1:0-572 GCF_014805655.1 Passer montanus
GGGTGGGGGGGTTGAGGGGGGTTATTGGGGTGAGGGGGGTCTGGGGGTTATTGGGGTGCAGTTTTTGGGGTGCAACCAGGGGCAGGGGTTATTAAGGTCCACTTTTGGGGTGTAAGCAGGGGTAGAGGTTATTGGGGGTGCAGTTTTGGGGTAGGGGTTTTTGGGGTGCAATCAGGGGTAGGGATTATTGGGGTGCAGTTTTTGGGGTAGGGGTTTTTGGGGTGTAATCAGGGTAGGGATAATTGGGGTGCAGTTTATGGGGTGCAGTCAGGGTAGGGATAATTGGGGTGCAGTTTTTGGGGTGCAGTCAGGAGTAGGGATTGTTGGGGCGCAGTTTTGGGGGTGCAATCAGGGTTAGGGGTTTTTGGGGCGCAGTTTTTGGGGTGCAATCAGGGTTAGGGGTTTTTGGGGCGCAGTTTTTGGGGTGCAATCAGGGTTAGGGGTTTTTGGGGCGCAGTTTTGGGGTGCACCTTTACCCCCCCATTTCGGGCACAACCAGCGGGTTCCCGTGACCCCCTTACGGGGCCGCAGCCCCCCGTTCCGGCGTCCCCTGACCCCAAACCCCCCCCAGG
>NW_024371964.1:0-572 GCF_014805655.1 Passer montanus
ATTTTGTTTAAAAATCCTTTATTTTATACCTTTTAAAACTGCAACATTAAAAAATATGTCCCTGAAATTCCTGATGCACTCTTTTTCAAAGGATGACAACAGAGTAAGTATTTTTCCAAGTCATTTTATAAACATTTCTGCCCCTCCTCGTAAACCAAATCTTATTAAATGAAAATGGTTTAAAAAGAAAGCCCGATCTTTCTGACAGCATCCTTTCACAAAAATACTTTTAAGTCAAAGTGGGAAATAATGCCAAGCACCTATTAAATGCAGACTTGGAAAGATAACATATGCTATCAGTAATGAAATTTCATGCTGTTTAAGTCACTTTGAACAGTCTTATCTAGTTTAGGAAAACATTTATTTTTAAATCACAGCAGTCCCAAATGAAAATAAGATGTAGATGGTGTCCTATTATAATTTAGACCTCTGTTTCCATTAAGTGGTAGTAATCCACAGTTTAAATCTGCATTTTAGGAATACTACACATTTCTGTTACAAAACTCGTCTACAGCAATTTCAAAAAGCAGTGAATTTCTTTAAAAATGACCCAGAATCACTTTTTATGCCCT
>NW_024371965.1:0-572 GCF_014805655.1 Passer montanus
ATTCGAGGGGTTTGGGGAGATTTGGGGGCATTTTGAGGGTTAAAGGGGGGATTTGGGGCGATTTTAGGGAATTTGGGGCAATTTTGGGGGATTTTGGGGAGAATTTTAGGAGGATTTGGGGTTTTGGGGGGATTTGGGGGATTTTACGGGGATTTGGGAGGGGCTTGGGAAATTTTCGGAATTTTGGGGGATTTGGGGCAATTTTGGGGGGATTTAAGGCAGTTTTGGGGGATTTTGGGCCAATTTTGGGAGATTTTGGGCCGATTTTGGGGGGATTTGGGGCAGTTTTGGGGCAATTTGGGGGGGGGTTTGGGGTAATTTGGGGGACGGGATTTTGGGGGGATTTGGGGCGATTTTGGTTAATTTGGGCAGATTTGGGGCAATTTGGGGGGATTTGGGGCAATTTTGGGGGATTTGGGGCAATTTTGGGCAGATTTGGGCCAATTTTGGGCGATATGGGGGAATTTGGGCCGATTTTGGGTGGATTTGGGGCAATTTGGGGGGATTCAGGGCAGTTTTGGGGTAATTTTAGGGGATTTGGGCCAATTTTGGGGCTGATTTGGGGCAATTTT
>NW_024371966.1:0-571 GCF_014805655.1 Passer montanus
ATAAAGTGTTTTCACATGATTCCAAACAATCTATTTTTGGTGTAAAATTAAAGATAAACATTACAATAAGATTTTAAAAACTGAGGAAAAAGTTCAGACAACATGGAAAAATATTTGATTTCTAGTTCAAGTAAGTATTTCCCTTTAAGAAAAATTTAGATCTTCTTTTATTTAGTTTTGACTATGAAAAAACTCTGATTTTCCCCAAATAAATAAAAAAATCCATGTCTTTCTAATCGAATTGTAAAAAAAAAAAAAAAAAGTCTGTAAAAGAAATGAAAATGTGTCAGTCCTATAATAGGCTAGAGAATAGAACAGACATTTAGGTAATAGCATCTGTTTTCAGCTCCCTGTTTTGTCCAAGAAATTTAAAGAGTCCAATACTGATTGTCCTATGATACTGATCAGAATCTAACTGCAAATTTCAGATCTCCTTTAGTAATATTATTTCAAGCAAGTTGAGTATTGTTTGAATTCTCCAGAGTATCTCGCAGTCTTTCAGTAGACTGGAAAACAAAAACAAAACCAATACTAATCCAAATTCAGTAGTGCTTTTGCCTTGAGACTTTTA
>NW_024371967.1:0-571 GCF_014805655.1 Passer montanus
ACTCTGACTTCAGTGCTGTTACTTGGGTGCTTGGGGTTTCAGGCACTGATTTAAGATATGATTCAAGCTGGCAGTTGGAAAATGGCACTATAATCATTGCCCCTTCTCTTCAAGATAGCTTCCTCTGCAAGGGCAAACCCCAAATGCTTATGTACATGGTGGCTTGTTGATGTGCCAGCAAGTGGTTTCAGACCAGCTTGGTGGCTTTTCAGAGGCCAGTCAGCGGCAGCTGAGGCCTTGCCTGAGTCTGCAGCTGCTTTCACAATTCACAGCACAGACTTAGAATGTCAAAAAGTGTGAAGGTGTTCTTAAGAGATGAAGAAGCTGATATTATCTGCAGTGATGGGATTTTTATTAATTACTGTTTGCTTCAGACCTCTAAAGTTAGTAACAGAGAAAGGAAGTAAAGGGTAAAAGCCAAAAAAATCACAGGTTAATAAGCAAATCAAAGAAGCAAATACATGAAAGATGAGTTGGGGGCAGGAGGCAAAATATACACTGAGTTACCCATACCAGCTTCCTCAAGCAGGACCTTGCACCACATTAATCCTTGTAGACTTTTATCAGACAG
>NW_024371968.1:0-571 GCF_014805655.1 Passer montanus
TTTCCCCATTTCCCCCCCATTTTTCCCCAGTTTCCCCCCTTTTTTCCCCCCAAACTTCCCAAAAATCCCCTTTTTCCCCCAAAATTCCCATTATTTTCCTCCAAAATCCTAAATTTCAAAAAAAATTCCCATTTTTCCCATTTTTTTCCCATTTTTCCCCCCATTTTTTCTCATTTCCCCCCGTTTTTTTCCCCCAAACCTCCCAAAATTCCCGTTATTTTCCCCAAAATCCTAATTTTTTCTCCTATAATCCTGAATTTTCCCCTTAAAATTCCCATTTTTCCCTATTTCCCCCCATTTTTTCTCATTTTTCCCCATTTTTTCCCCGTTTTTTCCCCAAACCTCCCACAATCCCCTTTTTTCCCCAAAATCCCATTTTTCCCCCAAAAACCCCAATTTTCCCCCCAAAATTCTCATTATTTCCCCCCCAAATCCCCAAATTTCCCCCCGAAAATTCCCATTTTTCCTCATTTTTTCCTCATTTTTTCTCATTTTTCCCCGTTTTTTTCCCCCAAACCTCCCAATTTTTCCCCCCAAAATTGCCATTATTTCCCCCCAAAAATCCTGAATA
>NW_024371969.1:0-571 GCF_014805655.1 Passer montanus
GGGGGGTTTTGGGGCTCTGACCCCCCCCAGTCCCACCCTGGGGGGGTTTTGGGGCTCTCATCCCCCCCAAATCCCATCCTGGGGGGGTTTTTGGGGCTCTGACCCCCCCCAAATCCCCCCAGATCCCACCTTGGGGGGTTTTTGGGCCCCTCACTCCCCCAAATCCCATCCTGGGGGGGTTTTGGGGCCCTGATCCCCCTCAAATCCCACCCTGGGGGGGTTTTGGGGCTCTGACCCCCCCCAAACCCCATCCTGAGGGGGTTTTTGGGCCCCTCACCCCCCCCAAATCCCCCCAGATCCCACCTTGGGGGGTTTTTGGGCCCCTCACTCCCCCAAATCCCATCCTGGGGGGGTTTTGGGGCCCTGATCCCCCTCAAATCCCACCCTGGGGGGGTTTTGGGGCTCTGACCCCCCCCAAACCCCATCCTGAGGGGGTTTTTGGGCCCCTCACCCCCCCCAATCCCACTCTGGGGGGGTTTTGGGGCTCTGACCCCACCCTGGGGGGGGTTTTGGGGGCTCTGACCCCACCCTGGGGGGTCTTTGGGGCTCTGACCCCCCCGGTTGGGGTTCC
>NW_024371970.1:0-524 GCF_014805655.1 Passer montanus
CATTTGGGGGATTGGGGACATTTGGGGACCTTTGGGGACTTTGGGTATTTTGAGTTTTTTTCAGGTTTTTTGGGGCTGTTTTGAGATATTTTTTGGGTGAATTTTGGGACATTTTGTGGAATTTGGGATATTTTGGGTCATTTTTGTAAAATTTGGGATGATTTGGGACGGATTTGGGATTTTTTGGGGTGAATTCAGGACACTTTGGGGGTGAATTCAGAAAATTTTTGGGGTGAATTCGGGGTGAATTTAGATAATTTTTGGGACATTAATTGGACATTTTTGGGGTGAATTTAGGTCATTTTTGGGACATTGTTTGGACATTTTTGGGGTGAATCTGGGCTGGTTTTGGGGTGAATTCTCAACATTTTTGGGCCATTTTTGGAGTGAATTCAGGACACTTTTGGGCTGAATCCGGGCCATTTTTGGGGTAAATGTGGGATAATTTTGGGCTGAATCCGGGCGGTTTTTGGGGTGAATTCGGGACATTTTGGGGCCATTTTTTGGAGTGAATTCTGGACATT
>NW_024371971.1:0-911 GCF_014805655.1 Passer montanus
GGGGGAAAATGGGGAAATTGGGAAAAAATCAACGGGAAAATGGGGAATTTGGGCAAAAATCAACGGGAAAACGGGAAAAATCAATGGGAAAAATGGGGAATTGGGGAAAAATCAATGGGAAAATGGGAAATTTGGGGAAAATAAATGGGAAAATGGGGAAAACAGGGAAAAACAAATGGGAAAAGTGGGGAATTTGGGAAAAATAAAAGGGGAAAATGGGAAATTTGGGATTGCTGGGAAAATGGGAAAATTGAAATTTGGGATCTGGGGAAATGGGAAATTTGGGATTCCCTGGGAAATGGGAATGGGAAATTTGGGGTTTCTGGGGAAATGGGAAAATTTGGATCAGGGAAAATGGGAAATTTGGCATTTCCTGGGATCAGGGAATGGAATTCAAGGAAATTTGGGATCTCTGGGATTGGGATTGGAGGGAATTTGGGATCTCCGGGATCAGGGAACGGGGCCGGATCAACCCCAGGATCTGCGGGAATCCCGGAAATCCCAAAAATCCCCGGAATCCCCCAAATCCCGGGAACGACGGCCGCACCTCCGGGAGGAGCTGTACTCCCGACCTGCCGGGAAAACACCACCAATCAATCCCAAAATTCACCTTTTTCCCACTTTTTCCCCCCATTTTCCCACCCCAAAATCCCTTTTTTTCCATTTCCCACCCCAAAATCCCATTTTCCCCCATTTTTCCAGCCCAGAATCCCATTTTTTCCCCATTTTCCCACCCCAAAATCCCATTTTCCCCCCCATTTTCCCACCCCAAAATCCCATTTTTTTCCCCATTTCCCACCCCAAAATCCCTTTTTTTCCATTTTTCCAACCCAAAATCCCTTTTTTCCCCCCATTTTTCCAGCCCAAAATTCCTCCCCTCTGCCTCTCCCACCCCCTGGAAAAGCAGGAAT
>NW_024371971.1:1585-3863 GCF_014805655.1 Passer montanus
GCGGGGTGAGGGAGGGGGGAAATGGGGAAAAATGGGGAAAAACGGGAAAAAACGGGAAAAATGGGAAAACAGCGGGACACAGCGGGGTCAGGGAGGGGGGAAATGGGGAAACAACGGGAAAACAACGGGGAAACAACGGGAAAACAACGGGGAAACAACGGGGAAAAACCGGGAAACAGCGGGGTCAGGGATGGGGAAATGGGGAAACAACGGGGAAAAAACGGGAAAAAACGGGAAAGAGCGGGAAACAGCGGGACACAGCGGGGTCAGGGAGGGGGGAAATGGGGAAAAAATGGGGAAAATGGGGAAAAACAACGGGGAAAACAGCGGGGAACAGCGGGGTCAGGGATGGGGGAACGGGGAAACAACGGGAAAAAACGGGAAAAATGGGAAAACAGCGGGACACAGCGGGGTCAGGGAGGGGGAAATGGGGAAACAACAGGGAAAAAACGGGAAAAACCGGGAAAGAGCGGGAAACAGCGGGACACAGCGGGGTCAGGGGTGGGGGAACAGGGAAACAACGGGGAAACAACGGGGAAACAACGGGGAAAAACGGGAAAAATGGGAAACAGCGGGACACAGCGGGTCAGGGAGGGGGGAAACGGGGAAAAAATGGGGAAAAACGGGAAAAAACGGGAAACAACGGGGTCAGGGACTGGGAAATGGGGGGGAAATGGGGAAAATGGGGAAACAGCGGGGTCAGGGAGAGGGGAAATGGGGAAAACGGGGAAAAAACGGGGAAACAACAGGGTCAGGGACTGGGAAAATGGGAAAAAATGGGAAAAAAACGGGGAAACAACGGGGTCAGGGAGAGGGAAAAACGGGATCAGGGACTGGGGAAATGGGAAAAACCAGGGAAACAATGGGGTCAGGGACTGGGAAATGGGGAAAATGGGGAAAAAACAGGGAAAACAGGGTCAGGGAGAGAGAAAATGGGGAAAAATGGGATCAGGGAGAGGGAAAACGGGATCAGGGACTGGGAAACGGGGGAAATGGGGAAAAAATGGGGAAAACGGGATCAGGGAAAGGAAAAACGGGAAAAAATGGGGTCAGGGACAGGAAAAATGGGAAAAAAAAAACAGGAAAAATGGGATTTGGGACAGGAAAAACAGGATCAGGAACATGGAAAAGCAGGACTGGAGACAGAATAAAATGGGAAAAATGGGATCAGGGACCAGGAAAACAACAGGAAAAATGGAATTTGGGATGGGAAAATGGGATTGGGGGTGGGAAATGGGATTGGGGATGGGAAATGGGATTGGGGTTGGGAAAATGGGATTGGGGATGGGAAAATGGGACTGGGGATGGGAAAATGGATTTGGGATGGGAATGGGAAAAGGGCTGGGCAATGAGGATGAGGGCAGGCACGAGGACGTGGGCGTTACTTCATGCGGATCTTGCGGGCCATGGCGCGCAGCTCGTCCTCGCGCTCCTGCACGGAGGGACGGAGGGACGGAGGGAGGGAGGGAGGGATTCCATCAGAGCCGGGCTCCTTCCATTCCATCCCAATTCCATCCCAATTCCATCCCCTTTTATCCCAATTCCATCCCAATTCCATCCCCTTTCATCCCAATTCCATCCCAATTCCACCCCTTTCATCCCAATTCCATCCCATTTCCATCCCAATTCCATCCCAATTCCATCCCAATTCCACCCCTTTTATCCCAATTCCCAATTCCACCCCAATTCCATCCCAATTCCACCCCTTTTATCCCAATTCCATCCCAATTCCATCCCAATTCCATCCCAATTCCACCCCTTTCATCCCAATTCCATCCCATTTCCATCCCAATTCCATCCCAATTCCATCCCAATTCCATCCCAATTCCATCCCAATTCCATCCCAATTCCATCCCAATTCCATCCCAATTCCATCCCAATTCCATCCCAATTCCATCCCAATTCCATCCCAATTCCATCCCAATTCCATCCCAATTCCATCCCAATTCCATCCCAATTCCATCCCAATTCCATCCCAATTCCATCCCAATTCCATCCCAATTCCATCCCAATTCCATCCCCTTTTTATCCCAATTCCATCCCCTTTTATCCCATTTCAATTCCATTTTAACTCCATTTTTATCCCAATTCAATCCCATTTTTATCCTGTTTTTATCCCATTTTTTCTCCTGTTTTTCTCCCATTTTTTCTCCCTTTTTTTTCCTGTTTTTCTCCCATTCTTCTCCCATTTTTAACCCATTTTTCTCCCTTTTTTTCTGTTTTTCTCCCATTTTAACCCATTTTTCTCCCTTTTTTTTCTGTTTTTCTCCCATTTTTG
>NW_024371971.1:6356-9097 GCF_014805655.1 Passer montanus
AATGAGGATGAGGGCTGGGCAATGAGGATGAGGGCTGGGCAATGAGGATGAGGGCAGGGCAATGAGGATGAGGGCTGGGCAATGAGGATGAGGGCAGGGCAATGAGGATGAGGGCAGGCACGAGGACGTGGGCGTTACTTCATGCGGATCTTGCGGGCCATGGCGCGCAGCTCGTCCTCGCGCTCCTGCACGGAGGGACGGAGGGACGGAGGGAGGGAGGGAGGGATTCCATCAGAGCCGGGCTCCTTCCATTCCAACCCCTTTCATCCCAATTCCATCCCAATTCCACCCCTTTTATCCCAATTCCATCCCAATTCCATCCCAATTCCACCCCTTCCATCCCAATTCCATCCCAATTCCATCCCTTTCATCCCAATTCCATCCCAATTCCATCCCAATTCCATCCCAATTCCATCCCAATTCCACCCCTTTTATCCCAATTCCATCCCAATTCCATCCCAATTCCATCCCCTTTTTATCCCAATTCCATCCCCTTTTATCCCATTTCAATTCCATTTTAACTCCATTTTTATCCCAATTCAATCCCATTTTTATCCTGTTTTTATCCCATTTTTTCTCCTGTTTTTCTCCCATTTTTTCTCCCTTTTTTTTCCTGTTTTTCTCCCATTCTTCTCCCATTTTTAACCCATTTTTCTCCCTTTTTTTCTGTTTTTCTCCCATTTTAACCCATTTTTCTCCCTTTTTTTTCTGTTTTTCTCCCATTTTTGACCCATTTTTCTCCCATTTTTCTCCCTTTTTTCCCCCATTTTTCTCCCATTTTTTCTCCCATTTTTCCTGTTTTTCTCCCATTTCTTCTCCCATTTTCCTGTTTTTCTCCCATTTCCCTCCCATTTTTTCTCCCATTTTTAACCCATTTTTCTCCCATTTTTCCTGTTTTTCTCACATTTTTTTTCTCCCATTTTTTCCTGTTTTTCTCACATTTTTCTCCCATTTTTATTCCATTTTTTCTCCTTTTTTCCCCCATTTTTCTCCCTTTTTTTCCAATTTTTCACCCATTTTCCCCCCATTTTTATCCCATTTTCCCCCATTTTTCTCCCTTTTTTCCCCCATTTTTCTCCCATTTTTTCTCCCATTTTTCCTGTTTTTCTCCCATTTCTTCTCCCATAAGGGGAAAAATTGGAGGAAAAATTGGGGGGAAATTGGGAAAGTAGGGGAAAAATTGGGGGGAAAATTGGGAAAATTAAGGGGAAATTTGGGAAATTTGGGGGGCAAATTGGCGGGAAATTGGGGAAGTTTGGGGGAAAATTGGGGGGAAAATTAGGAAAATTAAGGGGAAAAATTGGGAAATTTGGGGAGAAAATTGGGAGGAACTTGGGAAAATTAAGGGGAAAAATTGGGAAATTGGGGGGAAAATCTGGGTGTTCCCGGGTGGATTTCAGTGCAGATTTTTTTTGGTTTTTCCCAAATTCCCGTGTTTTCCACTCACTTTTTCAGCTTCTCTCTGACGGCGGGCTTGGGCAGGGGATTTGGGGGATCCCAGAAGGATTTTGGGGACATTCTGGGTGATTTTTTGGGGGCATTCTGGGTGTTCCCGGGTGGATTTCGGTGCAGATTTTTTTGTTTTTTCCCGAATTCCTGCGTTTCCCACTCACTTTTTCAGCTTCTCTCCGACGGCGGGCTCGGGCAGGGGATTTGGGGGATCCCAGAAGGATTTTGGGGAAATTCTGGGGGATTTTTGGGGGATTTGGGGAAGATTCTGGGGAATTTGGGGGATCCCAGAAGGATTTTTGGGGGGAATTTGAGGGATTTGGAGACATTCTGGGTGATTCTGGGTGCTCCTGGGTGGATTTCGGTGCAGATTTTTTTTGTTTTTCCCAAATTCCCTTATTTTCCACTCACTTTTTCAGCTTCTCTCCGACGGCGGGCTCGGGCAGGGGATTTGGGGGATCCCAGAGGGATTTTGGGGGGAATTTTAGGGATTTGGAGACATTCTGGGTGATTTTTTGGGGGCATTCTGGGTGCTCCTGGGTGGATTTCGGTGCAGATTTTTTTTGTTTTTCCCAAATTCCCTTATTTTCCACTCACTTTTTCAGCTTCTCTCCGACGGCGGGCTCGGGCAGGGGATTTGGGGGATCCCAGAGGGATTTTGGGGGGAATTTTAGGGATTTGGACGCGATTGGGGCAATGTCCGGGGGATTTTGGGGAAATTCTGGGTGGATTTCAGTGCAGATTTTTTTTGTTTTTTTCCCGAATTCCCGAGTTTCCCACTCACTTTTTCAGCTTCTCTCCGACGGCGGGCTCGGGCGGGGGCCGGGCCAGGGCCTTGTCCCGGGCCGCGGGGCTCGGGGAGCGGCTGCGGCTGCGGCTGCGGCTGCGGCTGCGGCTGCGGCTGCGGCTGCGGGAGGGGCTGCGGGGCCCGCTGCGGCTGCTGCGGNCGCGTTTCCCTCTCACTTTTTCAGCTTCTCCCCGACGGCGGGCTCGGGCAGGGGATTTGGGGGATCCCAGAGGGATTTTGGGGACATTCTGGGTGATTTTTTGGGGGCATTCTGGGTGCTCCCGGGTGGATTTCGGTGCAGATTTTTTTGGTTTTTTCCCGAATTCCTGCGTTTCCCACTCACTTTTTCAGCTTCTCTCCGACGGCGGGCTCGGGCGGGGGCCGGGCCAGGGCCTTGTCCCGGGCCGCGGGGCTCGGGGAGCGGCTGCGGCTGCGGCTGCGGCTGCGGCTGCGGCTGCGGCTGCGGCTGCGGGAGGGGCTGCGGGGCCCGCTGCGGCTGCTGCGG
>NW_024371971.1:9794-13045 GCF_014805655.1 Passer montanus
TAGGATCCCCGTGTCCGTGCTCCCAGAGCTGGGCAGGATCCCAAACCCCTTTAGGATCCCAAATCCCTTAGGATCCCCGTGTCCGTGCTCCCAGAGCTGGGCAGGATCCCAAACCCCTTTAGGATCCCAAATCCCTTAGGATCCCCGTGTCCGTGCTCCCAGAGCTGGGCAGGATCCCAAACCCCTTTAGGATCCCAAATCCCTTAGGATCCCCGTGTCCGTGCTCCCAGAGCTGGGCAGGATCCCAAACCCCTTTAGGATCCCAAACCCCTTTAGGATCCCAAATCCCTTTAGGATTGCCCCAATCCCTTTAGGGATCCCAAATCCCTTAGGATCCCCGTGTCCGTGCTCCCAGAGCTGGGCAGGATCCCAAACCCCTTTAGGATCCCAAACCCCTTTAGGATCCCAAATCCCTTTAGGATTGCCCCAATCCCTTTAGGGATCCCAAATCCCTTAGGATCCCCGTGTCCATGCTCCCAGAGCTGGGCAGGATCCCAAACCCCTTTAGGATCCCAAACCCCTTTAGGATCCCAAATCCCTTTAGGATTGCCCCAATCCCTTTAGGGATCCCAAATCCCTTAGGATCCCCGTGTCCGTGCTCCCAGAGCTGGGCAGGATCCCAAACCCCTTTAGGATCCCAAATCCCTGTAGGATCCCCAATCCCTTTAGGATTGCCCAAACCCCTTTAGGATCCCAAACCCCTTTAGGGATCCCAAATCCCTTAGGATCCCCGTGTCCGTGCTCCCAGAGCTGGGCAGGATCCCAAACCCCTTTAGGATCCCCAATCCCTGTAGGATCCCAAATCCCTTAGGATCCCCGTGTCCGTGCTCCCAGAGCTGGGCAGGATCCCAAACCCCTTTAGGATCCCCCAATCCCTGTAGGATCCCAAATCCCTTAGGATCCCCGTGTCCGTGCTCCCAGAGCTGGGCAGGATTTCCGTTCAGAACAAGGGGAAGTTCCAATTCTTACTGACTTTGGCAGCTCCGGAATCTTTACCAGCCGCAGCGTCGGCCCTGAGGGGGGATCCCAAATCCCTTAGGATCCCCGTGTCCGTGCTCCCAGAGCTGGGCAGGATTTCCGTTCAGAACAAGGGGAAGTTCCAATTCTTACTGACTTTGGCAGCTCCGGAATCTTTACCAGCCGCAGCGTCGGCCCTGAGGGGGAAACAGGAAATTGGGGAAATTGGGGAAATTGGGGGAAATTGGGGGGAAAATGGGGGGAAATTGGGAAAATTAAGGGGAAAAATTGGAGGAAAAATTGGGGGGAAATTGGGAAAGTAGGGGAAAAATTGGGGGGAAAATTGGGAAAATTAAGGGGAAATTTGGGAAATTTGGGGGGCAAATTGGCGGGAAATTGGGGAAGTTTGGGGGAAAATTGGGGGGAAAATTAGGAAAATTAAGGGGAAAAATTGGGAAATTGGGGGGAAAATCTGGGTGTTCCCGGGTGGATTTCAGTGCAGATTTTTTTTGGTTTTTCCCAAATTCCCGTGTTTTCCACTCACTTTTTCAGCTTCTCTCTGACGGCGGGCTTGGGCAGGGGATTTGGGGGATCCCAGAAGGATTTTGGGGACATTCTGGGTGATTTTTTGGGGGCATTCTGGGTGTTCCCGGGTGGATTTCGGTGCAGATTTTTTTGTTTTTTCCCGAATTCCTGCGTTTCCCACTCACTTTTTCAGCTTCTCTCCGACGGCGGGCTCGGGCAGGGGATTTGGGGGATCCCAGAAGGGATTTGGGGGGATTCTGGGTGATTTTTTGGGGGCATTCTGGGTGTTCCCGGGTGGATTTCGGTGCAGATTTTTTTGTTTTTTCCCGAATTCCTGCGTTTCCCACTCACTTTTTCAGCTTCTCTCCGACGGCGGGCTCGGGCAGGGGATTTGGGGGATCCCAGAGGGATTTTGGGGGGAATTTTAGGGATTTGGACGCGATTGGGGCAATGTCCGGGGGATTTTGGGGAAATTCTGGGTGGATTTCAGTGCAGATTTTTTTTGTTTTTTTCCCGAATTCCCGAGTTTCCCACTCACTTTTTCAGCTTCTCTCCGACGGCGGGCTCGGGCAGGGGATTTGGGGGATCCCAGAGGGATTTTGGGGGGAATTTTAGGGAATCCAAACCGGTCCTAAACTGGTCCCAAACCATCCCAAACCGATGTGACCTCGTCCCAAAATGTCCCAAACTGGTCCCAAAGTGTCCCAAAGTGGTGTGAACTGGTCCCAAAGTGTGCCAAACTGGTCCCAAACCAGCGTGACCTGGCCCCAAAGTGTCCCAAAGTGGTGTGACCTGGTCCCAAACTGGTGTGAACTGTCCCAAACCGGTCCCAAAGTGTCCCAAACCGGTCCCAAAATGGTGTGACCTGGTCCCAAAGTGGTGTGACCTGGTCCCAAACTGGTGTGACCTGGTCTCAAACTGGTGTGAACTGTCCCAAACTGACTCAAACCGGTCCCAAAGTGTCCCAAACCGGTCCCAAAGTGTCCCAAACCAGTGTGAACTGGTCCCGAACTGGCGTGAACTGGTCCCAAAGTGTCCCAAAATGGCGTGAACTGGTCCCAAAGCATCCCAAACCAGTGTGAAATGGTCCCAAAGTGTCCCAAATTGTCCCAAAGTGTCCCAAAGCGGCGTGACCTCATCCCAAAGTGTCCCAAACCAGTCCCAAAGTGTCCCAAACTGGTCCCAAAGTGTCCCAAACTGGTGCCAAACCAGTCCCAAAGTGTCCCAAAGCGGCGTGACCTCGTCCCAAAGTGTCCCAAACCAGTCCCAAAGTGTCCCAAACTGGTCCCAAAGTGTCCCAAACTGGTGCCAAACCAGTCCCAAAGTGTCCCAAAGCGGCGTGACCTCGTCCCAAAGTGTCCCAAACCAGTCCCAAAGTGTCCCAAAGTGGTGTGACCTGGTCCCAAACCAGTCCCAAAGTGTCCCAAAGTGTCCCCGCCGAGCCGCGCTGGTGCTCCCGGGAGCCGCGGCGGGCGCGGCCGGGGGCTCCGGACCCAAACTGGTCCCAAACCAGTCCCAAAGTGTCCCAAAGTGGTGTGACCTGGTCCCAAACCAGTCCCAAAGTGTCCCCAAGTGGTGTGACCTGGTCCCAAATCGGTCCCAAAGTGTCCCAAAGCGGCGTGACCTCGTCCCAAAGTGTCCCAAACCAGTCCCAAAGTGTCCCAAAGTGTCCCCGCCGAGCCGCGCTGGTGCTCCCGGGAGCCGCGGCGGGCGCGGCCGGGGGCTCCGGACCCAAACTGGTCCCAAACCAGTCCCAAAGTGTCCCAAAG
>NW_024371971.1:13164-14192 GCF_014805655.1 Passer montanus
CAAAGTGCCCCAAAGTGCCCCCGCCGAGCCGCGCTGGTGCTCCCGGGAGCCGCGGCGGGCGCGGCCGGGGGCTCCGGACCCAAACTGGTCCCAAACCAGTCCCAAAGTGTCCCAAAGTGGTGTGACCTGGTCCCAAACCAGTCCCAAAGTGTCCCCAAGTGGTGTGACCTGGTCCCAAATCGGTCCCAAAGTGTCCCAAAGCGGCGTGACCAAGATAATGAGGGGGTTTGGGGGAGAAAATGGGGGGGTTTGGGGGAGAAAATGGGATTTTGGGGAGTAAAAATGGGATTTTGGGGGGAATTGTGGGGGCTTGAGAATGAAAAATTGGGATTTGGGAATGAAAATTTGTGATTTTGGAGGGAAAAATGGGATTTTGGGGGTGAAAAGGTGGAGTGAGGGGAATTGGGGAGAAATCAGTGGGATTTCGGGGAGATTGGGGGGATTTGGTAGGTAAATGGGGGGATTTTGGGGGGCATTGTGGGGAAATGGGGGACTTGGGAACGAAAAATTTGGATGGGGGAAAAAATGGGATTTTGGAGATGAAAAGGTAGGGTTTACGGGGGGAAATTGGTGGGACACAAGGGAAAAAATGGTATTTGGGAAAAAAATTGGGATTTTTTTGGTAAAAATGTTGGGATTTGGTGGAAAAAATGGGATTCAGAATAAAAAATGTTGGGGTGGAAATGTTGGGATTTGGGATGAAAAAGTTGGGATTGGGGGTGGAAAGGTTGGGAATCTCACCTGGGGGGGCTGATTTTCCGGCCTTTCAGCCGCTTCTCCCGGAATTCCCGGCGCTGCCGGCGGGAGCGGCGGCCCTGGGGAGGGATTGGAGGTTGGGAAGGGATTTTTTGGGGATTTTCCAAGGGGACATTCCCATTTTTCTGGTTTTTTTTCCGGGTTTTTCCCTCACCGAGTACATGGCCTTCTCCTCCTCCAGGGCCTTGGCGTTTTTGATGGCTTCGGCCTCTTCCTTGTCCTTCCTCAGCATCCTTTTTCCAGGAGAAAAAAAAAAAAAAAAGGGATCAGGG
>NW_024371972.1:0-571 GCF_014805655.1 Passer montanus
GGGGGGAGGGGCATTGCTACAGTCCAAACACTTTAAAATATCCATGCACTTAGCAAATTGCATGCTAGACTACTAAAACCCATATACCTTTTCCTCTTCAATCCCAGCTCTGTTGAACTGGGGCATTTGAGGAATATCTCTATTTCTTCCTACATTTACTCATCATGAACAATGCAAAGTAACTAAAACACAGACCATAAAGAATATGGGAGATCTGTGGAACACAAGTGTTTAAACCCATGCAAGCTGCAGAGTAAAGTAAGGGTCTCTGATTTCATATACAAACACTGAAGGAAAAGGAAATCTAAACTTCCCTTCTTTTTGTGAGTATGTTTCCAAAAAAGGGTAGCCAAAAATCCATTTTGTACAGTGCTCTGTCCTATTCCTTTGCATTAGCTTTTAGTAGATTGCTTAAGAGGATCTACCTGGGGGATATTCAGTTTTAGGATCCATGTCACACCTGGTAGTGTTGTTATAGATAATAAATGATAGAGCCAAATTAATAATTAATAAAATAGGTTTTATTTTGCAACCGAGTTACGGTCTCCAATAGCCACAATCAAAGGGACAG
>NW_024371973.1:0-571 GCF_014805655.1 Passer montanus
AAAAAAAAAAAGACACAGGAGGATAATTTACACAAATGAAAGGTAAGTATATGGCCAAAATCATTAAAGTGATAATAAGATCTAGATAATGATATTTCTGAAGACTGGGAATGCAAATTATAGATAATGGACAGCTGAAAAAAAAAGAAACAAGAAAAATAATTAATACTTACATGTAAACACAGGTATGTAAACACATACCTCCGAAATGCTCCATTTTGTCTGAATCTTTGAGAGTTTCACTGTATTCGCAATTGCTACAAGCTGTGGTGAGTTCATCACTATGACCTTTTCTTCTCCTCACTGAAACAAACTTTAAAATCTCACAGTAAAAAGCTGTTAGATGAACATTCCTAATAACAATTTTGAGTCAAAATTGGGAGCATAACAAGAATTTATTCACCATAGACGTTTTCAAAAACCCAACAATATTCAGGCATTTATTTACAGTAAAATATTCAAGATTTTCCATAGACACTACCAAAGATCTGCCCATTATATTGCATGCTGGTAGAGGTGTGTTGTTTCTTTCAGCTACTACCAGATCTCATCTATCTTTGTTTAATGGATA
>NW_024371974.1:0-571 GCF_014805655.1 Passer montanus
CCCAAAATCCCCTCGGGACCCCCCAAAATATTCCTGGATACCCCCAAAATGTCCCTGGGAACTCCAAAGTTTCCAATTGGGACCCCAAAATCCCCCCAGGAACCCCAAAATCCCCTCGGGACCCCCAAAATCTCCTCAGGACCCCCTAAAATCCTCCTGAAAACCCCAAAATTTCCAATTGGGACCCAAAAAAACCCTTCAGGACCCCCCCAGAACTCTCCTGAAAACCCCAAAATTTCCAATTGGGACCCAAAAGATCCCTTCAGGACCCCCCCAGAATTTCCCCAGGACCCCCCAGATTCTTCCTGGGACCCCAAAATTCCCACCTGGGAACCCCAAAATCCCTTCAGAACACCCCCAAAATCCCCTTGGGACCCCCTAAACTTCCCCCAGGAACCCCAAAATCTCCAGGGAACCCCAAAATTTTTGCCAGGGAACCCCAAAAATCCTCTCAGGACCCCCAAAAAATCCCCCGGGAACCCCCCAAAATATCGCCAGGACCCCCCAGATTTTTCCTGGAACCCCAAAATTTCCACCTGGGACCCCAAAATTTCCAATTGGTACCCCAAAA
>NW_024371975.1:0-571 GCF_014805655.1 Passer montanus
AAAATTCCCATTAAAAAATCCCTAAAAATCAAAAATTCCTATGAAAACATTTTTAAAAAAATCCAAAATTCCTATTAAGAAAATCCCATAAAAAGAAAAAATTCCCATTTAAAAATCCCAAAAAATTCAAAATTCCCATTAAAAAATCCCTAAAAATTAAAAATTCCTATGAAAAAATTTTTAAAAAAATCCAAAATTCCCATTAAAAAAATCCCATAAAAAGAAAAAATTCCCATTTAAAAATCCCAAAAAATTCAAAATTCCCATTAAAAAATCCCTAAAAATTAAAAATTCCTATGAAAAAATTTTTAAAAAAATCCAAAATTCCCATTAAAAAAATCCCATAAAAAGAAAAAATTCCCATTTAAAAATCCCAAAAAATTCAAAATTCCCATTAAAAAAATCCCTAAAAAAATCCAACATTCCCATTAAAAAAATCCCCAAAAATAAAAAATTCCTATGAAAAAATGTTTTAAAAATCCAAAATTCCCATTAAAAAATTTTAGAAATCCAAAATTCCCATTTAAAAAAAAATTAAAAATCCAAAATTTCCCATTTAAAAATCCCAAAA
>NW_024371976.1:0-571 GCF_014805655.1 Passer montanus
CCATCATCACATTATTCATCTATAAAAAAAACCCTTTTCCTATGAGTCATTTGTCTCAAACAATTAGCTCTAACTTCTCATTCCATTAATCTCACTTCTCAAAAAAAAAATTAATTAATCATAGTACCATTGGTTGAGGAGGGTGAGGACAGTGGGAAGAGAAGGAAAAAAATTCTCAGGTTTACTTTATACAGACTTATTTGGAATGGACAAAATGAGACCACTGAGGTCTGGTATGGCTTTTTTACCCCATCTATCGTTCCTATGGGATTGCTGCTCATGGCAGGTGGATCTTAGTGGTGAGTACAGAGGCCAGCTCAGTCTTGCCTTCTGGTTCCTGTTGTATTAAAAGACAGCTGAGGAATGACAGAGGTCTGTTGTGGCTTTCTTCCCCCACCTTACCATGCCTGTGGGCTTGCTGCCTGCAGCAGGGCTATGGAATCTCCTCGGTGATGAACACAGGGGCAGCCTGGGCTTGTCCTCTATTTCTTGTTTCACTCTTCTGGTTGGTCTGTAAGGAAACTGCCCCAATACCTCTTACGGTTTCCTGTGTACTTCCCCTCAACAGAAG
>NW_024371977.1:0-571 GCF_014805655.1 Passer montanus
AGAATGCTGGGCTGACCTCTTCCCATTCACTGCTTGCAGTGTTGCCAGCTTCCAGCCCTTCAAAGGGCACAACAGTATGGTACTCCTGCCATTTAACAGGCTTCTCTGAGACCAGGGATAGCTGGTCAGAAACACTGACAGAAGCCACAGGTATACTTAAGAATGGAAGATTAGGCAGTGAAATGACAGGGGATAGAGTACAGTATTTCTCTGAAAGAGTTGCTTCTGCAGCTCAAGAACCAGAGTCCTTCAAGAGCTCCTGCAAGATCTTCAGAGCAGAGTATAAAATAATTGGTTGTAGGGCTCCACGAAATAACACAGGGTTTAAAAGGACCTCCTGAAATTTCAAACTCTCAGTGTTGCTGTAATCCAGCAATTCTTTGCTACCAGTATGGAGATCATTGCTACTGAAGAGAGGAAAGAAAACAAAACTTCCATGAAGTTTATCTTACAAGAGCAATGTTTGACAAGACACCATTTAAACAGACATTGAGAAATAATTCCCAGTGTGCTGCTGATGCCATCCTAGTCAAGAGAACATCTACCAGAAATCAATCTGGAGAATAATTTT
>NW_024371978.1:0-571 GCF_014805655.1 Passer montanus
GGGGAAAATGGGGTTATTGGGGGAAAAAACAGAGTTATTGGGGGGGGAAAATGGGGTTATTGGGGGAAAAAATGGGGATATTTATGGGAACTGGTCAGTGTGGGACCGGGCACCTGCGCCGCCACCGGGGTCCCCGAGGGGCCCGAGACCTGCGCGGTCACGTCCGAGATGGAGAGTTCTGGGGGAAAATGGGGCAAAAACACACAAAAATGGGGTTATTGGGGGAAAAAATGGGGTTATTGGGGGAAAAAATGGGGATATTTATGGGAAATGGTCAGTGTGGGACCGGAGACCTGCGCGGTCACATCCGAGATGGAGAGCTCTGGGGGAAAAACGGGGGAAAATGGGGAAAAATGGGGTTATTGGGGGAAAAAATGGGGTTATTTATGGGAAATGGTCAGTGTGGGACCCGGCACCTGCGCTGCCACCGGGGTGCCCGAGGGGCCCGAGATCTGCACAGCAACATTGGAGATGGAGAGTTCTGGGGAAAAATGGGGTAAAAACAGGGAAAAATGGTCAATGTGGGATCCGACACCCGGGTGGTGACATCCGAGATGGAGAGTTCTGGGGG
>NW_024371979.1:0-570 GCF_014805655.1 Passer montanus
TGAAAATGACCCAAAATTAACCAAAATTACCCCAAAAAGTGACCCCAAAAACCCTAAAACCATCCAAAATTATCCTAAAGTCATCCAAAATTACCCAAAATTCTCGCAAAAAGTGACCCTAAAAGCCCAAAAGTGACCCCAAAAGTGACCCCAAAGTGACCCCTCAGCTCCACCAGGGTCAGGACGCAGCCCCGCACACGGAACGGCTGAAAATGACCCAAAATCTCCCAAAATTACCCAAATTTTGGCCAAAATCAGCCCCGCACACGGAACGGCTGAAAATGACCCAAAATCACCCAAAATTACCCAAATTTTGGGTGATTCACCCCAAAAATGGCCTGAAAATGACGCCAAAATGCCAAAATTATCCAAAAATCCTATAAATGACCCCAAAAGTGACCCCAAAGTGACCCCTCAGCTCCACCAGGGTCAGGACGCAGCCCCGGACACAAAATGGCTGAAAATGACCCAAAATTTACCAAAATTAACCAAAATTATCCCAAAATTATCCCAAAATTATCGCAAAAAGTGACCCTAAAACCCCAAAAATGACCCCAAAAGTGACCCCAA
>NW_024371980.1:0-570 GCF_014805655.1 Passer montanus
AAAATGGGGGGAAAAACGGGGAAAATGGGGCAAAAACGGGGAAAAACAGGGGAAATGGGGCAAAAATGGGGAAAATGGGGGAAATGGGGCAAAAACAGGGCAAAACGGGGGAAATGGGGGAAAAATGGGGGGAAAAAGGGGGGGAAATGGGGGAAAAAAGGGGGGGAAAATGGAGGGGAAATGGGGGGAAATGGGGCAAAAACAGGGCAAAACGGGGGGAATGGGGGAAAAATGGGGGGAAAAAGGGGGGGAAATGGGGGAAAAAAGGGGGGGAAAATGGAGGGGAAATGGGGGGAAATGGGGCAAAAACAGGGCAAAACGGGGGGAATGGGGGAAAAATGGGGGGAAAAAGGGGGGGAAATGGGGGAAAAAAGGGGGGGAAAATGGAGGGGAAATGGGAAAAATGGGGAATACTGTGGGGAGAAATGGGGAAAAAATGGGGGGAAACAGGGGAGTAATGGGGGAAATGGGGGAAAAATAAGGAAAAAACGGGGAAAATGGAGGGGAAATGGAGGGGAAATGGGAAAAATGGGGAATACTGTGGGGAGAAATGGGGAAAAAATGGGGGGA
>NW_024371981.1:0-570 GCF_014805655.1 Passer montanus
ACTTCTAATGGCCATTGATGGCCATTGATGACCCCTAAGGACCATTGATGACTATTGATGATCTCTAATGACCATTGATAACCCCTAAGGACCATTGATGACTATTGACGATCTCTAATGATCATTGATGACCGTTGATGATCTGTAATGATCATTGATGACCGTTGATGGCATCTAATGACCATTGATGGCCTCTAATGACCATTAATGACCATCGATGGCATCTAATGACCATTGATGACCTCTAATGGCCATTGATGACCTTTAATGGCTATTGATGACCATTGATGACCATTGATGACCTCTAATGACCACTGATGCCCATCGGTGCCCATCAATGACCATTGTTGACCATTGATGGTCATTGATGTCTATTTATGTCCATTGCGTGCCCATTGCGTGCCCATTGATGCCCATCAATGACCATTAATGACCATTAATGACCGTTGATGACCTCTGATGACCATTGATGACTGTTGATGATCTCCGTCTCTCATGACCATTAACGATCATTGATGGCCTCTAATGACCACTGATGACGTCTCATGACCATTAATGACCATTGATGAC
>NW_024371982.1:0-4149 GCF_014805655.1 Passer montanus
GCAGTGAGCAGGGACAGGGGGACACGGGGGTGACAGGGACAGGGAGGGGACACTGGGACAGGGATACCGCGCCCAGCTGGACACCCGCAGTGAGACACGGGGACACGGGGACACGGGGACACGGGGACATGGGGACACGGGGACAGGGACAGGGCTACCTCGCCCAGGTGGACACCCGCAGTGAGCAGGGACAGGGGGACATGGGGACACGGGGACATGGGAGGGACACCGGGACAGGGGGGACACCAGGTCCTGGCGCTGCTCGGCACCCGCGTCCGGCTGCGCGGCTTCGGCGGCTACCGCGCCCAGCTGGACACCCGCAGTGAGACACGGGGACAGGGAGGGGACATGGGGACACCGGGACACGGGGGGGACACCGGGACAGGGACATCGGGACAGGGACACCGCGCCCAGCTGGACACCCGCAGTGAGCAGGGACAGGGGGACAGGGACAGGGAGGGGACAGGGATACCGGGCCCAGCTGGACACCCGCAGTGAGCAGGGACAGGGACAGGGACAGGGAGGGGACATGGGGACAGGGATACCGTGCCCAGCTGGACACCCGCAGTGAGCAGGGACAGGGGGACAGGGACAGGGAGGGGACAGGGATACCGGGCCCAGCTGGACACCCGCAGTGAGCAGGGACAGGGACAGGGGGACAGGGACATGGGAACACGGGGACCCCCCTCCCGTTCCAGTTTTAGGGGTCTCTGACCCCACTCTGGACCCCCCCAATGACAATTTTGGGGCTCTGAACCTTCCCCCGGGACAATTTTGGGGTCTCTGACCCCCCCGGTGCCGGTTCTGGGGGTCTCTGAGCCCCCCGGTGCCGGGGACACTGGGGGACAGGGAGGGGATGTGGGGGACATGGAGGGGACACGGAGATGTGGGACATACGGGGACATGGATGGGGCACGGGGACACAGGGACATGGAGGGGACATGGGAGGGACATGGGGACACGGGGACTGGGATGGGGGCTCCCTGGCAGGGAGGGGGTTCCCTGGTGGGGAGGGGGCTCCTTCGAGGGGTGGGGGCTCCCTGGTGGGGGGTCCCTGTCAGGGTGATGTCTCCCTGGTGGGTTGGGGTCTCCCTAGCGGGTCGGGGTCTCCCCGGTGGGTCAGGGTCTCCCTAGCGGTTCGGGGTCTCCCCGGTGGGTCGGGGTCTCCCTAGCGGTTCGGGGTCCCCCTGGTGGGTCGGGGTCCCCCCGGCGGGCGGGGGTCTCAGGCCGTGCCCCCCCAGCCGACTCCACGGGCACGCACTCGCTGTACACCACCTACCACGGCTACGAGGTGATGTTCCACGTCAGCACCATGCTGCCCTTCACCCCCCGCAACCCCCAGCAGGTACCAGGGGGCTTGGGGGGGGTCCTGGGGGGTCTCAGGGTGGTGGGAGGGGGTCACAGAGGGGTCACGAGGTCACAGAGAGTGGTGGGGGTCTGTAGGGTCTCCCCAGTGCTGCTCTTCACCCCCAGCAGGAGCTCAGGGAGGTTGTGGCAGCTGGGGGTCCCTCTGGAACCCCCCCCCGGGACAGTCTGGGGGTCTGATTCCCACCCCCGTGCCAATTTTGGGGTCTCTCACCCCCCTCTGAACCCCCCTCCAATGACAATTTTGGGGGCTCTGACCCCCCCCCCCCCCCCCCCTCTCTCGGGTGGCCTTCCCCCCCCTGGACACCCGCAGTGAGCAGGGACAGGGACAGGGGGACAGGGACATGGGAACACGGGGACCCCCCTCCCGTTCCAGTTTTAGGGGTCTCTGACCCCACTCTGGACCCCCCCAATGACAATTTTGGGGCTCTGAACCCCTCCCATGACAATTTTGGGGCCTCTGACCCCCCCCGGTGCCGGTTCTGGGGGTCTCTGAGCCCCCCGGTGCCATTTCTGGGGGTCTCTGAGCCCCCCGGTGCCATTTCTGGGGGTCTCTGAGCCCCCCGGTGCCATTTCTGGGGGTCTCTGAGCCCCCCGGTGCCAGTTCTGGGGGTCTCTGATCCCCCTCTGGACCCTCCCATGACAATTTTGGGGCTCTGACCTCCCGGTGCCGGTTCTGGGGGTCTCTGAGCCCCCCGGTGCCAATTTTGGGAGCTCTGATCCCCCTCTAGACCCCCTCCCATGACAATTTTGGGTCTCTGAGCCCCGCCGGTGCCAGTTTTGGGGCTCTGACCCCCCCGGTGCCAATTTTGGGGGTCTCTGATCCCCCTCTGAATCCCCCTCCCATGACAATTTTGGGTCTCTGAGCCCCCCCGGTGCCAGTTTTGGGGCTCTGACCCCCCGGTGCCGGTTCTGGGGGTCTCTGAGCCCCCCGGTGCCAATTTTGGGAGATCTGGTCCCCCTCTAGACCCCCTCCCATGACAATTTTGGGTCTCTGAGCCCCGCCGGTGCCAGTTTTGGGGCTCTGACCCCCCGGTGCCGGTTCCGGGGGTCTCTGAGCCCCCCGGTGCCGGTTCCGGGGGTCTCCGAGCCCCTTTTGCCGCCCCCCAGCTGCTGCGGAAGCGCCACATCGGCAACGACATCGTGACCATCGTGTTCCAGGAGCCGGGCGCGCTCCCGTTCTCGCCGCGCGCCCTCCGCAGCCACTTCCAGCACGTGTTCCTGGTGGTGCGCGTGCACGAGCCCGGCACCCCCCGCACCTCCTACAGGTGGGGGTCCCCGAGGGGTGGGGGGGGGTCACGGGGGGCGCTCACACGAGGGGTTCTNGGGGGTCGGGCCCCCCCCCCCAGTGTCGCTGCCCCCCCCCCCAGGAGTTTCTCGGAGCTCTACGCTCGCTCGCTGGAGCAGGGCCGGGGCTCGGGGGGGGACCCCGACCCTGGGGACCCCCACGGGGACATCGGGGACACCAGCAGCGACTCGGGGGGGGACAGCGACACTGGGGGGGGGTCCCCCGACCCCCTGAGGGTGCTGGAGCTGGAGGAGGAGAGCACCCCCTTCCCCCCCCGCCCGAGGAGCCCCAAAAACCCCAGCGGGGACCCCCCCAGCCCGTGAGTGAGCCCGGGCACGGGGGACCCCAAAAACCCCAAAATCCCGCCTGGGAACCCCAGGTCCCCTTCGGAACCCCCAAATCCGCTCTGGAACCCCAAAAAAACCCACCTGGGAACCCCAAAATCCGCTCTGGGAACCCCAAATCCCTTCTGGGACCCCAAAACCCCCCCTAGGACCCCAAAAATCCACCTGGGAACCCCAAATCCCTTCTGGGACCCCAAAAACCCCCCTAGGACCCCAAAAATCCACCTGGAAACCCCCAAAATCACCTGGGAACCCCAAAACCAACATGGGAACCCCAAGAACCCACCTGGGAACCCCCAAATCTGCTCTGGGACCCCCAAAACCCCTCTGGGAACCCCAAAACCAACCTGGGACCCGAAAAATCCCCCATGAAACCCCAAAAACCACTCTGGGACCCCAAAAACCCACCTGGGACTCCCAAAATCCCCTCTGGGACCCCCAAAATCCCCTCTGGGACCCCAAAATCCCCTCTGGGACCCCAAAAAAACCCACTTGGGAACCCCAAAATCCCCCCGAGAACCCCAAAACCCCTCTGGGAACCCCCCAAAACCCATCTGGGACCCCCAAAATCCTCTCTGGGACCCCCAAAAACCCATCCGGGACCCCCAAAATCCACCTGGGAACCCCAAAAAACCCACCTGGGAACCCCAAAATCCCCTCTGGGCCCCCCAAAACCCACCTGGGACCCCCCAGAAATCTCCCCGAGAACCCCAAACCCCAAAAACCCACCTGGGACTCCCAAAATCCCCTCTGGGACCCCCAAAATCCGCTCTGGGACCCCAAAATCCCCTCTGGGACCCCAAAAAAACCCAACTGGGAACCCCAAAATCCCCCCGAGAACCCCAAAACCCCTCTGGGAACCCCCCAAAACCCATCTGGGACCCCCAAAATCCTCTCTGGGACCCCCAAAAACCCATCCGGGACCCCCAAAATCCACCTGGGAACCCCAAAAAACCCACCTGGGAACCCCAAAATCCCCTCTGGGCCCCCCAAAACCCACCTGGGACCCCCCAGAAATCTCCCCGAGAACCCCAAATCCCCTCTGGGACCCCCAGAATTGTCACCCACGCCCCCCCCTCCATGTCCCAGGTCCCCCCCCATGGCTGACCCCACTCCGGACCTGCTGCTGCCACACCGCAGCCCCCCCCCGGT
>NW_024371982.1:6614-8824 GCF_014805655.1 Passer montanus
GGCTTGCAAGCGGGGGGACGGGCCCCCCCCCCCAGTGTCGCTGTCCCCCCCCCCAGGAGTTTCTCGGAGCTCTACGCTCGCTCGCTGGAGCAGGGCCGGGGCTCGGGGGGGGACCCCGACCCTGGGGACCCCCACGGGGACATCGGGGACACCAGCAGCGACTCGGGGGGGGACAGCGACACTGGGGGGGGGTCCCCCGACCCCCTGAGGGTGCTGGAGCTGGAGGAGGAGAGCACCCCCTTCCCCCCCCGCCCGAGGAGCCCCAAAAACCCCAGCGGGGACCCCCCCAGCCCGTGAGTGAGCCCGGGCACGGGGGACCCCAAAAACCCCAAAATCCCACCTGGGAACCCCAGATCCCCTTCGGAACCCCCAAATCCGCTCTGGAACCCCAAAAAAACCCACCTGGGAACCCCAAAATCCGCTCTGGGAACCCCAAATCCCTTCTGGGACCCCAAAACCCCCCCTAGGACCCCAAAAATCCACCTGGGAACCCCCAAAATCACCTGGGAACCCCAAAACCAACCTGGGAACCCCAAGGACCCACCTGGGAACCCCCAAATCTGTTCTGGGACCCCCAAAACCCCTCTGGGAACCCCAAAAGCAACCTGGGACCCGGAAAATCCCCCATGAAACCCCAAAAACCACTCTGGGACCCCAAAAACCCACCTGGGACTCCCAAAATCCCCTCTGGGACCCCCAAAATCCGCTCTGGGACCCCAAAATCCCCTCTGGGACCCCAAAAAAACCCAACTGGGAACCCCAAAATCCCCCCGAGAACCCCAAAACCCCTCTGGGAACCCCCCAAAACCCATCCGGGACCCCCAAAATCCACCTGGGAACCCCAAAAAACCCACCTGGGAACCCCAAAATCCCCTCTGGGCCCCCCAAAACCCACCTGGGACCCCCCAGAAATCTCCCCGAGAACCCCAAATCCCCTCTGGGACCCCCAGAATTGTCACCCAACGGCATTGTCCCGCCTTGGGGGGACCCCAAATTTCCAGCCCCCCCTCTCCCCCCCATGGCCGGGCAGGGCCAGCCCTGGTGGCTCCTCCCCACGGGTGACATCCCCGGGGGGTGGCCTTGGGGACACTCCGGGCACTTGGGGACACTCCGGAGACACTCGGGGACACTTGGGGACACCCCAGGACATTCCAGGACACTCGGGGACACTCAGGGATATTCGGGGACACTCGGGGACATTTGGGGACACTCGAGAACACTCAGAGATACTCAGGGCACTTGGGGACACTCAGGGATATTCAGGGACATTCGGGGACACTTGAGGACATTTGAGGACATTTGGGGACATTTGGGGACACTCGGGGACACTGCGGCCATGGCGGGGCTGAAAACGGCCACGGGTGAGGAGATCGACGGATCCTTCGAGCTGCACGTGGAGGTGGAGGAGGGACGGGAGTGGGGACAGGAGTGGGGACAGGGACAGGAGGGGGGACAGGGACAGGGACAGACACAGGGACAGGGACAGGAGGGGGGCCAGGGCCAGCCCCGCGTTGTCACCCTCTGTGTCACCGGGGAGCTGCAGCTCGGGGAGCTCCTGCGGCGCATCCTGAGCTCGCTGGGTGAGTGACCATGGCCGGAGCCGCGGGACTGACCAGTGAACTGACCCCTGACCCACGGGACTGACCCCTGGGACTGACCCCTGGGACTGACCCCTGACCCACGGGACTGACACTGACCCCTGGGACTGACCCCTGGGACTGACCCCTGGGACTGACCCCTGACCCACGGGACTTGACCAGTGAACTGACCACTGACCCATGAGACTGACCACTGAACCCTGGGACTGACCCCTGACCCACGGAACTGACCCACGGGACTGACCACTGACCCCTGGCACTGACCCACGGAACTGACCCCTGGCACTGACCCATAGAACTGACCCCTGACCCCTGGCACTGACCAATGGCCGGAGCCGTGTCATTGACCAAAACCACTGACCAATAGCCCTGACCCCTGGCCCTGACCCATGGCCGGAGCCCCAGAAATGACCAATAGCACTGACCAATGGCCAGAGCCATGGCCGGAGCCATAGAATGGACCAATAGCCCTGACCCCTGGCACTGACCCATAGAACTGACCCACGGAACTGACCACTGACCCCTGGGACTGACCCACGGAACTGACCACTGACCCCTGGCACTGACCCCTGGCACTGACCCCTGGCACTGACCCATAGAACTGACCCACGG
>NW_024371982.1:11849-13386 GCF_014805655.1 Passer montanus
ACTCAGAGACACTCAAGAACACTCGGAGGCACTCAGGACACTCAGGGACACTCAGGGACACTCAGGGACACTCAGGGACACTCGGGGACACTTGGGGACATTTGGGGACACTTGAGGACACTTGGGGACATTTGGGGACACTCGGGGACATTTGGGGACACTCGGGGACACTCAAGAACACTCGGAGGCACTCAGGACACTCAGGGACACTCAGGGACATTTGGGGACACTTGGGGACATTTGGGGACACTGCGGCCATGGCGGGGCTGAAAACGGCCACGGGTGAGGAGATCGACGGATCCTTCGAGCTGCACGTGGAGGTGGAGGAGGGACGGGAGTGGGGACAGGAGTGGGGACAGGGACAGGAGGGGGGACAGGGACAGGGACAGACACAGGGACAGGGACAGGAGGGGGGCCAGGGCCAGCCCCGCGGTGATCCTTCGAGCTGCACGTGGAGGGGGAGGAGGGACGGGAGTGGGGCCAGGGGTGGGGACAGGGACAGGAGGGGGGACAGGGACAGGGACAGACACAGGGACAGGGACAGGAGGGGGGCCAGGGCCAGCCCCGCGGTGTCACCCTCTGTGTCACCGGGGAGCTGCAGCTCGGGGAGCTCCTGCGGCGCATCCTGAGCTCGCTGGGTGAGTGACCATGGCCGGAGCCGCGGGACTGACCAAGCTCCTGCGGCGCATCCTGAGCTCGCTGGGTGAGTGACCATGGCCGGAGCCGCGGGACTGACCACTACCCACGGGACTGACCCACGGGACTGACCCCTGACCCACGGGACTGACCCCTGGGACTGACCCCTGGGACTGACCCCTGGGACTGACCCCTGACCCACGGGACTTGACCAGTGAACTGACCACTGACCCATGAGACTGACCACTGAACCCTGGGACTGACCCCTGACCCACGGAACTGACCCACGGGACTGACCACTGACCCCTGGCACTGACCCACGGAACTGACCCCTGGCACTGACCCATAGAACTGACCCCTGACCCCTGGCACTGACCAATGGCCGGAGCCGTGTCATTGACCAAAACCACTGACCAATAGCCCTGACCCCTGGCCCTGACCCATGGCCGGAGCCCCAGAAATGACCAATAGCACTGACCAATGGCCAGAGCCATGGCCGGAGCCATAGAATGGACCAATAGCCCTGACCCCTGGCACTGACCCATAGAACTGACCCACGGAACTGACCACTGACCCCTGGGACTGACCCACGGAACTGACCACTGACCCCTGGCACTGACCCCTGGCACTGACCCCTGGCACTGACCCATAGAACTGACCCACGGGACTGACCCCTGACCCCTGGCACTGACCCCTGACCCCTGGCACTGACCAGTGGCCGGAGCCGTGGCCGGACCCATCGCCCCCATCCCCCCCCGTTCTCGGGGCATTTTTGGGGTTTTTGGGGTTTGGGGAGGGGGGGAGGGGCGGCTCTTATCGGGGCGCCCCCACTTCCCGCCCCTCCCCCCCGCAGCCCCTGGCCGGGCCGATAAGGAACCCGCGGGCTAAAAATAGCTCAGGG
>NW_024371982.1:14475-15221 GCF_014805655.1 Passer montanus
CCCCAAAAACACCCTGAAAACATCCCGAAAATACCCTGAAAATACCCCAAAAACACCCTGAAAACATCCCGAAAATACCCCCAAAAACACCCCGAAAATATCCTGACAATACCCCCAAAACCACCCCGAAAATACCCCGAAAACCACACCAAAACCACCCCGAAAATATCCTGAAAATACCCCGAAAACACCCTGAAAATATCCCCAAAAACACCCTGAAAATACCCCCAAAACCACCCCAAAAATACCCCGAAAATACCCCCAAAAACACCCTGAAAACACCCCCAAAACACCCCGAAAACACCCCGAAAATACCCTGAAAACAGCCCCCAAACCAGCCCTGAAAACATCCCGAAAATATCCTGAAAATGCCCCGAAAATACCCTGAAAACAGCCCAAAGACACCCCAAAAATACCCTGAAAATACCCTGAAAACAGCCCAAAAATACCGCAAAAATACCCTGAAAACCACACCAAAAACACCCCAAAACCACCCCCAAATACACCCTGAAAACACCCCAAAAAATACCCTGAAAATACCCTAAAAACATCCCCAAAACCCCCCGAAAACACCCCAAAAATATATTTAAAACAGCCCGAAAATACCCTGAAAACAGCCCAAAAACACCCAAAAAAACCCCCAAATACCCCAAAACAGCCCCAAAAAACCCCAAAAACAGCCCCAAAACCAACCAAAACCACCCCAAATCTCCCTGGAGTCAAAAATCTCCTAAGCCCCCACCCTG
>NW_024371983.1:0-570 GCF_014805655.1 Passer montanus
ATTTTGGGGAAATTTTGGGAAAAGGGAAATTGGGGAGGGGGATTTGGGATTTTGGGAATTTTGGGGATTTTTGGGGATTTTGGGGAATTGGGGATTTTGGGGAATTTCGGGGGATTTGGGGAAGGAATTTTGTGGAAATTCTGGGGAATTTTGGGGATTTTTGGGGGAATTTGGGGAGGGGGATTTTGGGAAAGGGAATTTTGGGGATTTGGGAATTTGGGGGAATTTTGGGGAATTTCGGGGGATTTGGGGAAGGAATTTTGTGGAAATCCTGGGAGATTTTGGGAAAAGGGAAATTGGGGAAGGGAAATTTGGGATTTTGGGGAATTTTGGGGGAGGAATTTTGGGAATTTGAGGAGGGGAATTCTGGGGATTTGGGAATTTTTGGAGATTTTGGGATTGGGAATTTTGGGGATGTTTGGAAGGGAATTTGGGGATTTTGGGGAGGGGGATTTGGGAGGGAATTTGGGGAATTGGGGATTTTGGGAAGAGGAATTTTGGGGATTTTGGGGAGGGAAATTTAGGAAAAGTTTGGGAAGGGGAATTTTGGGGAATTTGGGGAATTTTGGG
>NW_024371984.1:0-570 GCF_014805655.1 Passer montanus
TTTTCCCCCCTTTTTTCCATTTTTTTTCCAGTTTCTCCCCCCTTTTTTCCATTTTTTTTCCCCAGTTTTTCCCCCCTTTTTTCCATTTTTTTTCCCCACTTTTCCCCCCTTTTTTCTATTTTTTTTCCCAGTTTTTCCCACCGTTTTTCCTTTTTTTTCCAGTTTTTCCCCTTTTTCCCCCTTTTTCCCATTTTTCCCGTTCCCCCCGTGTCCCAGGCAGCCGCAGAGGGATTTTGGGGCATTTTGGGGCATTTCGGGGTTTATTGGGCGCCGTCCCTCAGTGCCGGTGGTGGGGGCTCCGCGAGTGCGAGCGCGAGTGCCTGCGGGGAAATGGGGCAAAAAATGGGGAATTTGGGCAACAGCAACGGGAAATGGGGAAAAACGGGGAAAATCAACGGGAAATGGGGGAAAACATGGGGAATTTGGGCAACAGCCTGCGGGGAAAATGGGGCAAAAAATGGGGAATTCGGGCAACAGCAACGGGAAATGAGGAAAAACGGGGAAAATCAACGGGAAATGGGGCAAAACATAGGGAATTCGAGCAACAGCAACGGGAAATGGGGGAAAACA
>NW_024371985.1:0-570 GCF_014805655.1 Passer montanus
TCAGGGATGGTGGTGGTGGTCTCAGGGGTCGTGGTGGTCCCAGTGAATGTCATGGTGGTCCCAGGGAACGCTGATGTCTCAGGGCTGGCGTTTGTCTCAGGTGTTCTGGTTGTGGATCCAGGAAAGATGGAGGCGTCAGGGAGTCTGGTGGTGCCAGAGGTTGTAGAAGCGGTCTCAGAACTGGTGGTGGTGCCAGGGATGGTGCTGATGGTCTCAGTGGTTTCAGGGATGGTCATGGTGGTGCCAGGGGTTGTGCTTGTCTCAGGGGTGGTGGTGCCAGGGGTTCCAGGGAAGGTGTTGGTGGTCTCAGAGGGGGTGTTGGTCTCAGCACCGGTGGTTTCAGGGAATGTTGTGATGGTGCCAAGGGTTGCGGTTGTCTCAGGGGTCGTGCTGGTGGTCTCAGGACTGGTGGTGCCAGGAAAGGTCATGGTGGTGTCAGGGGTCACGGTGGTGTCAGGGGTCATGGTGGTGTCAGGGAACGTCGTTGTGTCAGGGTTGGTGATTGTCCCAGGTGTGGAGGAGGTGGTCCCAGGGAAGGTGATGGTGGTCCCAGAGGGGATGTTGGTCTCA
>NW_024371986.1:0-570 GCF_014805655.1 Passer montanus
CTGTGACTGCATTTTTGAGGTTTTTGATACCCAAACCCTTGGAAGTTAAAAACCAGATTTGAAATCCAGTCTAGTACTGCACATGTTTTGTACACAGTCACCCTTGCCTCATAGGTGTCAGGGAGATACATCTGATTAGAGATGCATAGGTGTCAGGGAGACACATCAGATTCATCTGAGAAGTGAAACTGGTTGCTGCAAGTATTAGAGAGCAGTAATTGAAAAACAAGGGCACCATCTTAATATCTGGGGTTTGTAGATCTTAGGATCTAGCTTGCACTGTGTGTGAGATGAACAGAAAGTAATGCAATCTGACTAGACTGCAAAAGTTTATCTTGTCTTCCCTCCTTCTTTTATCTAATTATTTCATGGCCCTTATTTGTAAGTATTGATTCTTTAGTAAATGTTAATATGGGATTCTCTTCCAAGAAAAAGGTCAGAGTATTTAACCATGTACTTTAATGGTCACATAACAGGGTTAAGTGGGACAGTGATGCATCTTAAATCTACCAAAGGGAAAAATGCCATCAGAGCTAGAGGATGGGAAAGATGTCAGGACCCCACTGAACA
>NW_024371987.1:0-570 GCF_014805655.1 Passer montanus
AGGGGGCGCGCCGGGGTGGCGGGGGCGCGGTCTGTGCCTGTGACGTCACCCCGGCGGAGGCCACGCCTCTTAAAGCGGCAGTGTCCCCCCCCGGGAGAGCGCGGGCGGGGGGCTCGGATGTCGGCGGGTTCGCGGTGAGGCGGGCTCAGGGCCCACGCTGGGGGGGTGTGTGTGTGTGGGGGTGTGCCCCCATGCTGCCCGGCCCCGCTGAGGAAGACGCCATCGCTTCTTCTAAAACACCAGTTTTTATTAATGAACCAACCAAAAGATGGGGAGGGGGGCGGTGTCCCCTCCAGATCGAGGGGGCGGCGGGGGCCGGGGTCACCAGCCCGGGCGGAACGCGGCGGTGGGGGGGCACAGCCATGCCCGGTGCCCCTGCCCACGCCGCCGCTGCGGGTCTGGCCGCGCTGGGGACACGCTGGTGGCGGAAGGGACCCCCCCGGTGAGGGCGAAGCAAGCGGGGGCCGGGGGGACACGCAGCATGCTGGGGACACGGGAGGGACACGTCCCTGCGTGGCGGCGGGGGGAGACACAGGGTTGCGGGGGGACCAGCCCTGTGCTGGGCGGGGG
>NW_024371988.1:0-570 GCF_014805655.1 Passer montanus
CCAGTTCTTCATCCAGCAACTCCCCAAGGCTTTCTCCTCTCGGCTGCTCTCCATCCACTCATCATCCTCTCTACAGTAATGTTTGGCATTGCTCCAAACCACATGCAGGACTTGGCACTTTGCCTTGTTCAGCTTCAGGAAACGGACAATATCCCTCTGCACAAACCAGTTCCAGCCCCTCTGAATGCCATCCCTTCCCTCCAGACAAGCCAACCCCACTACTCAGCTTGGAGTTGTCCCTGCTTTTGCGGATCATCCCATTAAATGCCAGTACCCTGATTTCTGACAAGGATGCAAAATTATAACAATCCCAACACGAGTCTCTGTGGGTCTCCACTCATCCCCATTCTCCACAGAGGGACATGGAACCATCGACCACAACTCTTTGAGGGAGACCATCCTGCCCATTCCTTATCCACCAAATAGTCCAACCAACATCCACATCTCTCCACTTTAGAGGCGGGGATGTTGTCTGGCACAGGAGCAAAGGACGTGCACAAGTCAAGGTGCAGGATACGGGCACCTCTTCCCTCATCCACACGTGTTGGGATGAATGCCAACTCATCAAAG
>NW_024371989.1:0-570 GCF_014805655.1 Passer montanus
AAACCCCAAAAATCCCCTGAACAGTGAGGGGGGAACACAAAAATACAAAAAAGTGACACTGGAAACCAAAAATCTGGAAAATAACCCCAAAAAACCAACCCAGAAACACCAAAACCCCCAAAAATAAACAAAAAAATCAACTCAGGAACACAAAAAAACCCCAAAATAACCCAAAAAACCAACCCAGGAACAACAAAAACCCCCAAAATCCCCCGAAAAGTGAGGTGGGAAACACAACCCAATTTTGCCCCAAATTTCACCCAATTTTTTCTGAATTTTCCCCAAATTTTCCCCCCAAATTTCCCCCCAAATTTCCCCCCAAATTTTCCCCAATTTTTATCTGAATTTACCACATTTTTTCCCCCAAATTTCCCCAAATTTTTATCTGAATTTACCCCATTTTTCCCAATTTTCCCCCGAATTTCACCCAGTTTTCCCCCAATTTTCCCCCAAACTTTCCCCAAATTTCCCCCTATTTCCCCCCCGAACTTCCCCAATTTTCCCCCAAATTTTCCCCAATTTTTATCTGAAATTTCCACAAATTTTCCCCAAATTTCCCCCCAAATTTTC
>NW_024371990.1:0-570 GCF_014805655.1 Passer montanus
GTGGGGGGGTAGCACGGGGGGACACCGGGGGTCCCCGAGGCACTGGGGGTGGCATGGGGGGGACACGGGGATCCCTGAGGGTCCCTGAGGACAGGGGGGTGGCACTGAAAGTCTCCAAGGCAATGGGGGTGGCACTGAGGGTCCCCAAAGGTCCCCAAGGGCAGGGGGGGTGGCACTGGGGGGGTGTTGGGGTCCCCAAGGCAGGAGGAGTGGCACTGGAGGTCCCCAAGGGTCCCCAAGGCATTGGAGGGTCCCTGAGGTGGTGGGGGGTGACACTGAGGGTCCCCAAGGGCAGAGGGGGTGACACCAAGGATCTCCAAGGTGTTGGGGGTCCCCAAGAGTCCCTGAGGAACTGGGGGTGGCACTGAGGGTCCCAAGGGCAGTGGGGGGTGGCATTGAAGGTCCCCAAGAATCCCTGTGGCAGTAGGGGTGGCACTGAGGGTCCTCAGTGTCCCCAACTGTCCCCAAAGTGTCCCCACAGTGTCCCGGGCAATGCCCAGGGTGGCGCTGAGCCCACCCAGCGCCCTCAGTGGGGCGGGGGCGGTGTCCCCAGGGTGTCCCCAGGGTGTC
>NW_024371991.1:0-570 GCF_014805655.1 Passer montanus
CTGAGTGACCACTGAGTGACCCCTGAGCACTGACCCTAGATGACCACGGAGTGACCCCCCCAGGGTTTCCCCTCCCCCAAATTTGGGGTTTCTCCCCCTCCCCATTTTAGCGTTTCCCCCCAGTTTTTGCGTCTCCCCTTATTTGGGGTCCCCCCTCCCCAAATTTGGGATTTTCCCCCAATTTCGGGATCCCCCTCCTCAATTTTGGGGTCCCCGCATTTCCTCTCCCCCAATTTTAGGATTTCCCCCAATTTTGAGGTCCTCCCCTCCCCAAATTTGGGATTTCCCCCAATTTTGGTGTCCCCCCTCCCCAATTTTAGGTTTCCCCTCCCTCCCCAAATTTAGGTTTTCCCCCTCCCCAGTTTTAGGGCTCCCCCTCCCCAAATTTAGTGTTTTTCCCCCCAATTTGGGGTTTCTCCCCCTCCCCAATTTTAGGATTTCCCCAAATTTTGGGGTCTCCCCTCCTCAATTTTAGTTTTCCCCCCTCCCCAATTTCAGGATTTCCTCCCAATTTTAGGGCCCCCTCCCCAAATTTCGAATTTCCCCCCAATTTTGAGATCCCCCCTCCCC
>NW_024371992.1:0-570 GCF_014805655.1 Passer montanus
TTTTGGGGATTCTTGGGGTGATTTTTGGGTCAATTTTTGGGGTGATTTCTTGGATTTGATGGTGATTTTTGAAGGGAATTTTTGGGATTTTTACAGTGATTTTTGGGGTGATTTTTGGGCTTTTTATGGTGAATTTTTGCTTATTTTTAAGGTGATTTTTGGGTGATTTCAGGGATTTTTGCAGTGATTTTTGGGGTAATTTTTGGGTCAATTTTTGAGATTTTTAGAGCGATTTTTGGGATTTTTAGGGTGAATTTTGGCTGATTTTTAAGGTGATTTTTGGGTGATTTTAGGGATTTTTGCAGTGATTTTTGGGATTCTTATGGTGATTTTTGTAGTGAATTTTTGGGTCAATTTTTGAGATTTTTACAGCAATTTTTGGGGTGATTTTAGGGATTTTTACAGTGATTTTTGGGGCTCTTTAAGGCGATTTTTAGGGTGAATTTTTGGGGCAATTTTTGGGATTTTTACAGAGATTTTTGGGGTGATTTTTGGGATGATTTTGGGGATTTTTAAGATGATTTTTGGGGTGATTTTTGGGGCCCTTTAAGGTGATTTTTAGGGTGAATT